>NW_015386958.1:356050-357101 GCF_001527695.2 Protobothrops mucrosquamatus
CCAACTACAATCAGCACAAGTGGTAGTAAATGGAGGATTGACAGACTCATTTAAAATTGAGAAAGGTACGAGACAAGGATGTCCACTATCACCTCTATTATTTGTTTTGACTTTGGAGATTTTATTAATTAAGGTTCGAGAATCATCGGTTATAAAAGGAATAACTTTGGACAAGAATGACTATAAGCTTAGAGCGTTTTAGGATTTAGAGGAGTGGAAAAAGTTACAATTATCCTTGTTAGGGAGAATTTCAGTGGTTAAAATGAATATTCTTCCTAAATTCCTCTTTTTGTTTCAAATGATACCTATTTTAAAAAAGGATTCAAATTTGGATGAATGGCAAAGAGGTATCAATAGATTTATTTGGCAGGGGAAAAAGCCGAGGGTTAAATTTAAAATTATGCAAGATGCACGGGAAAGAGGGTGACTTAAAGCCCCAAATTTAAAATTATATTATGATGCGGTGGTTCTAACTTGGATTGGTGACTGGATTAATTTAACTAATAGAGACATACTGATTCTTGAGGGTTGGGATTTATTTTATGGATGGCATGCTTATTTATTTTTTGATAAGAAGGTTGATCAAGTTTTTAAGTCTCATATTATAAGAAGTGCACTTTTGAGAGTTTGGACAAAGTATTATTTTAAATTAAATGTTAAAATTCCAATTTGGGCTATTCCCGAACATGCAATACAAGGAATTACAAGGGGAGTTAAACTGAAAGGGATTGTTTATAAGGATTTGCTCATAGCAAGAGGACAGGACTGGCAATTTAAATTATTGGATGATTTGAAACAAGATAATATTCTCCAGTCCTGGTTTTTATATGGTCAGTTGGTGGAGAGGTGGTATATAGACCAAAAGCTTGGTTTAACTTTGGAAGATGTGAACTTGATAAAGCAGATTAAAGATCAAAGTAGAGCTCATATTAGGAGAATTTATAGTGTTTTGATAGAATTTGATTCGGAAACAGAATTAGTTAAAGATTGTATGATTAAATGGGCACAAAATATTCAAGAACCAATTATGTTAGATACATGGGAGGTAATT
>NW_015386958.1:357703-368652 GCF_001527695.2 Protobothrops mucrosquamatus
ATAAAAAATTGGTGTATTTATAAATGAAATGTAAATGTTTGTTTTTAAGAAGAGGAGATGATCGGCTAGTACCCCTAAACTGCATCCGAGGTGGTGGAAAAGAAGGTGATGGGATGTGTAGGATAGTTGGGAAGGTGGAAAGAGGAGAGGTAGTGGTCAAGAGGGGGAGGAAGGAAGAGGGAAGTAGGTAGGAAGGTGGTGGGAGTGTGGATGCAGGGGGGGAATGCCGATTATTTTGGAATAGGCTTTTTATGTGCTTGTTTTTCTAATGAAATGCACCATATTTGTATTATTTGTTCATATTTTATTTGAAAAAATTAATAAAAATTTTTAATAAAAAAAACATTATAGAATGGAAAATTGATAATATGTGACTTGTAAGTCAGAAGGTGTATCAGTACAGGAATAGTAGTAGAAAAATTAAAAAACACTAAAATTTTTGCATGAAAATTATGCTTGTAAATGTATGAAGGAGAATGAATTAATGGAGAAAAGCACTGTAAGAAGAATGACATTCATCTTTCTGCTTTTCTCATCCTTAATTCTTCATAGAAAAACGTAGCAAATCTTTTCCAATTGTTCTTTCTTGTGATATTGAAAGGGTGCTTGGCAATTGTCTGAGACAGAATGCTATTAGATAGTCAATACCTCTTCACAGAATGCTATTATTAGATAGTCAATGCCTCTTTTTATACTTGAAATAAACTAAAAATAAAAAAGCAATGTAGGGATAAGAAGATGAAGGACAAAACAAACTTTCTGTGATCAGTTAGCCAAAGAATGAGAAAATATTTACTAAACAAAGAAGTCAAGCACAGAGAGATATTTCTCCAGCAATCACCAGCAATTTCCTCATGAATAAAGCCAATCATTAATTTGCAGTCTAGTGCTTTGGGATCTATGGAATGCTTACTATTCAGCTGGGAAGATAAGTGTGGCCAAGCATTCTGGTCTTGAAAAATTGGCATACTAACCCATATTAATCATGATGTTCAGCAACATTCTGAATCAGAGGTTTTAATTCTAACTAGTTTTTATGCATTCGTTTTGATGGAGGAGTTTTACAGAGCAGATCTGGATGTATGAAAGGAGGAGGATGTAATATTTACATCTGACAACTCCTCCAAAGAGTTGAAGACAAGGCAAAGGAGGAAAAGACGATATGAAAAACAATAGACAAGGTAAGTGTGGCACTGATATTGGAAATGATTATTAAGCAATCAATTTGTAAGGATTTAGAAAATAATAGTTTGTTTTGGAAAAGACATTGGGAATTTCTCAAGAATAAATCATACCAAACCACTAATGCAATCATTAGATATTTAAGCTATAAAGCTAACAACTATGTGCCTGGAGCAATTAGACATTTTTAAAGCAAGTGCTAGGTGTTTCATTATATGGTGCACAACATTGCACTTTCTGGGACATCTGTGCCTTAGATGATGAACAATCTAAATTTCTGAGATCCTCACTTCAAGCTTCCTGCTTTGCAGCTAATGCATTTCTCCAGTTAGAACTTATTTGCATCTCAGTCAAAGCTCAATGATAGAATATTGAATATAGAATAACAAGGTTGGAAGAGACCTTGGAAGTTTTCTAGTCCAACTCCCTGCTCAAGCAGGAGACCCTATACCATTCCAGACAAATGTTCTGTCTCTTCTTGAATACCTCTAGTGATGGAGCACTGAAGAATTGGATGGAGCATCCACAATTACGTCTCTCCTGGTTGAAGTACTGGCTTAAATAAATTTATGGAAATGACTTTCAAACCCAACCTGTCCTGAAAGATCACAATGTTCTAGGAAGAAATGAGGCTCAATGTGTACTCACCCCAAATCTGTATCCATGTTAGGCTGGAGAGAGCTGAAGCAGAGAATTTTAGATCCTGATTTACAAGAGAGAGCCAACACTTTTGGTACATTTTTAGTACAAAGAGCTCACACAATCCCTTTTTACACTTCCCCAATAACTTTATCCTTTATTAATCCCAGCTCAAAGGAGGCCCTTCAAAGTAGCATATTTGGATGCTCTCCCCTCAATAGCACCTTGGGGCAGATACATTGGTGTTCCTCACCAAAAGATGAGACTTTGGAATTAAGACAGTGGTGCATGGTCACTCTTGGACAGCAGATTCAATCACCCTTCTAGTTACACATATTCAATTTGTATACCACATGCTAAATGACTAGGATTGAGAAAGCTCTAGAACTGTTGCCAAAGGATGTCAGCAAATAATTCCACAAACCTTGGGATTCCACCAAAGATGGCAAGATGTGGGCTGGATTGTACTACTGTTAGAGGGATATGAGCTGGTTAAACACTTCTATTGAATGAGGACATGTTAATAGCTTCAGAAGGAAATGCTGAACACAGTAGCACGGAACTCCATTATAAGTCCACGTTGTTCAAAATACTTACAAATGATTTGGATGAGAGGAAATAAAATATTAGTATCAAATTTGCAGATGAACCAAAAAGGGCAGACTAGCAAAGGCTTTATAGGAAAGTACCAACCTAGAACCAAGGGTAAAAACCAGCAGAATGAACTATAGAACAGAACAGAATAGAATAGAGTTGGAAGGGACCTTAGGAGGTCTTCTAGTCTAGCCCTCTGCTCAAGCAGGAGAACCTATACCATTTCAGACAAATGACTATCTAGTCTCTTCTTAAAAGTCTCGAGTGATGGAGCGCCCACAATTTCTGAAGGCAAGCTGTTCCACTGGTTAATTGTCCTCACTATTAGGAAGTTTCTCCTTAATTCCAGGTTGCTTCTCTCTTTGGTCAGTTTCCAACCATTGTTTCTTGTCTTGCCTTCTGGTGCTTGGAGAATAGTTTGGCATCCTCTTCTTTGTGGCAGCCCTTCAAATACTGGAATACTGCTTTCATGTCACCTCTTTTTCTTCTTTTTTTTAGACTAGCCAAACCCAGGTCCTGCAGCCATTCTTCCTATGTTTTAGTCTCCAGGCCTTTGATCATTTTAGTTGCTCTTTTCTGAACTTTTTCCAAGGTCTCAACATCTTTTTTGTAATATGGTGACCAGAATTGGTTGCAGTATTACAGGTGTGGTCTTACTAGGGTTTTATAAAGCGGTACTAATACTTCGCGTGATCTTGATTCTATGCCTCTGTTTATACAACCCAGGATTGTATTAGCTTTTTTGGCTGCTACTGCACACTGCTGACTCATAATCAAGTGATTGTCCTCTAGGACTCCAAGATCCCTCTCATACTTGCTGTTTTTGAGCCAGGTCTCGCCTAATCTGTACTTAAACCTGTCAGAACCCATTCCTTTCCTGGGGGGGATCTATTTCAATTCTTTCCATTTCTTTCTGTGGGTTCTGCCATTCTCCTGAGGGTGAGGGGGGAAGGCTCTGTGGTATGCTTTCTGCTTTGCTACAATATATCCTTCCCGCTGTTTCTTCCTACTTACTCTTTGAACTGTCTCTCCCTTGTCATCAACCTGGAGTGAGAAAAGAATGTGCCTCTGGCCATCTGGTTTATCTCTAGCTGTGGAAGGGAAGGTGTGAAGACTCAACAACATCTTCACAAGCATGGGAACGGATCCTGTTATCAACTCCGTTCCCACAGCAGACTTGACACCTGGGGATTGACTCATTTAAACTGACTGGATGAACTATTGGGGTGGGGTTTGCTTGGGACTCTTTTAACCTATTGATCTGAGCGGGAAACCCTCAGATCCTGCCTTCTGTGCCTGCTATCAGCTTCTCCTAATAAAAGTTCCTTTTGGAATGAAACAGTTCCAAGAGTTCTGCTTTCTTGGGATGAGGTTTTGAAGATTTTTCCTGCCTAAATGTAAAACTTTGCTTTTCTCCATATTAAAACTCATTTTGTTGGACAGGGCCTATTGTGTAGTGGGCTTCAGTAGGCAAGGAGTAGACCAGCATAGTTACAGTGTTATTTATTGACTCAAACTAGAACTGGAGAACTGCAGGCAATTGCCTGTAATTTATACTCTGAGCCCACAGGGCCTTAACCAAACACAATACTTGAAAAACCCACCCAAATATGAATGTTCAAAGTTTCCCTCCAAAACAGATGGAGTTAACAGTCAGGGTCATCTAAAGGTTAGTTTCATTTTAGCTTCACAAGCAGTTGGAGTTAAGTTAGTTTCACTTTAGCAGAGATTAACACAACTTTATATATATTCAATGCATAATATCCCTTTCCCCTAGGATAGTTATCATCCTCAGTCTGTTCAATATTCATAGTCTTTGAGATAGGCCCGGGGCCCGCGGATCCTGGTGGACTGCTGCAATGTTATTGGGGAGTCCTGTTCAAGTGGAGTATTGTCCATCTCCAGTTGAACAGAGTCGTGATGGCCGTTTAGGTCGCCCATGAATGGCGGCGGCTCTACGGCCCTTCGTACCTCCGTTTCCCTGGAGGCAGCCATGGGTGATGTAGGCAAACTGGGAGGAAAACAATTCTCTTGTGTATCTGATAAAACTTTGGGATCCTCACCCGTGACTGGCCCAGTCTGCCAACGCCATAACTCAGACATGTCAAACTCGCGACGTCACGTGACATCACGCAACGTACCGGGACGGTTTTGCCATTGCTAGCAATGGGGTGGGCGTGGCTTCCAGATGACACATCCAGCCAACAGGCCGGCAGTTTGACACCCCTGCCGTAACTGATCAATGTGGCATCTGACCATACGATCATTTTCCAGAATAACCTCGTATGACAAGGCCCCCGTTATCTTAGTTACCCTAGCTGCCACCCAAGGTGCCCCACTTCCATAGTTCCTGGCCCAGACCAATTCATCCAGCTGTTAGTTCCTGCTACTCTGTCTGGGTGAAGTCGGTCGAGCTTCGTGGTGAGCCGGCAGCCCCACCTCAGTTCTGCTGGGCTGCAACCTGTTGCTATACTGGGAGTTGTGTGTTGACACAAGAGGAAGTTTGCCAAGTGGTGATTCCAGTCCTCAGTCGTCATCCGCTTGAGCGCCTCCTTTGTGGTCCTGAACATTCGTTCGTCCTGACCGTTGGTCGCGGGGTGGAATGGAGCATATGTTATATGCCAAATCATGTTGGCATTGAGGAAAGATTGAAACTCTCCTGTTGTGAATTGTGCCCCATTGTCGGACATGATTACATCTGGCAGACCATGTATGGCAAACAGCCGGCGCAACTCTTGGATGACCCTGGTTGTTGTCATCGATGAGACCGGTGCCACTTCCAACCACTTGGAATAACTGTCTACTACAATTATGAACACCTGCCCTTGGAAGGGACCCCCAAAGTCAATGTGCACGCGAGACCATGGGGCGTGCATGGTCTCCAAGCGGTGCACTGGTGCTTGTGGCATCTCTGGTTGGGTTTCTTGGCAGGCCTGGCAACTCCTTACTTGATTCTCAATGTCCTTGTCCAGGCCTGGCCACCACAAGTAGCTCCTGGCTAGAGCCTTCATTTGAACAATTCCTGGGTGCCCCTTGTGTAAGGAATCCAGCACCCTGGAATGAAGACTGGGTGGAATGATGACCCTGCTGGCCCATAGCACACATCCCTTGTGGGCCGACAGTTCATTTTTCTGAGAAGCATAGTGATGGAACTCAGGGCCTGGTCGGGTCTCTGGCCATCTCCTTAACACCCAGTTGAGAACGCGGCTAAGTGTTCTGTCTGTGGTGGTTTCAGCTGAAATGTCCCCTGCATGTAGGGGTGCTTCAGGCAGGTCCTGGATCGCCAGGATACGACAAGCTGGGGCTGGGTCCAGATCAGTCTGTGGTAGAGGCAGTCGGCTGAGAGTCGGCTGAGAGCATCGGCGTGGCCCATTTCTTTACCCGGTTTGTGGACTAGCCGGTACGAGTATGCAGCCATTAAAATGGACCATTGTAGCATTCGCAATGACAGGATCTGCAGTGTCTGTTTGTCTGCTGTGAAGAGACCAAGCAGAGGTTTGTGGTCTGTAATGCCAACCATTATGGTGAGGGCTTCCTTGTCTATCTGGGCATAGTTTCTTTTAGCCGATGATAACATTCTAGAATAGTATGTGATGGGGGCCTCTCTATCATCTGGCATCCTGTGGCTTAGTACTGCCCCAATGCCGTATGGCGAAGCACCACAGGCTAGTGTTACTGGTAGGTTTTCATTGAAATGAGCTAAGATGGAGTCCGATGATAACAATGATTTTACCGCCTTGAATGCTTTGTCTTGGGTGCGTGACCAGACCCAGAGCGGTTTTTTTGTCCAGTAGGTGGTGTAGCAGTTCTACCAGGGCAGCCTTATGCGGTAAGAAGAAGTGGTAAAAATTGAGCAAGCTCAGGAATGCTTGTAGCTCCCCCTTGGATTTTGGTGTGGGGGCTTGCTGAATTGCCTTTAGCTTTGCATCAGATGGGTGGATTCTGGCAGCATCGATGCGAAAAAGCCAAGAATTCTGTGGATTCCACACCAATCTGGCACTTTTCCTTCTTGAGTTTTAGGTCTACCTCAGGGAAACGTTGGAGTACTGCATGGAGACGTTCCGCCAGGACTGCTGCTGATTTCCCCCCCGATCAGGACGTCATCAAAATACAGGCAGATGCCGGGAATGTTCTTCAGTGTTCGTTCCATAATACTTTGGAACAACCCTGGTGCTACGCTTACCCCAAACTGCAAGCGGCGCACTCGGAATGCACCTCTGTGTGTGACAATTGTTTGTGCTTCTGCGGTAGCGTTGTCTACCGGTAGCTGCTGGTAAGCCTGGGCGAGGTCTAACTTAGTGAAGATTCGGCCTCCCTGGAGTGAAGCGAGGATGTGGCTCACTACTGGTACAGGGTAAGCATGTTGCTGTAGTGCCTTGTTTATGGTGCACTTGTTGGGCTGTAATTTCTTTTTGTGTGAAGACTGATGCAAAGAATCAGTTAAGCAGCTCTGATTTCTCCCTACTGCCTGTTACTTCCTTGTCATCTTCTTTATTTAGTGGACCTACAGTTTCCTTGACTTTTTTCTTGTTATTAATATTTTTAAAGAAATTTGTTTTATTGCCTTTGATTTCTGTTGCAAGTCTTTGTTCATTCTGAGCCTTTGCTTTCCGACTTCACCTTTGCATGTTCTGGCTGTCTGCTGATAATCAGCCTTTGTTATGTGTCCCTCTTTCCATTTTTTGTACTTGTCCTTTTTGTCTTTTGTCAGAGAGATCTTTGTGCAGCCATGCTGGTTTCCTCTTGGATTTCTTGTTTCTCTTTTTCAGTGGTATTGCACCTATGATCATACTTCTCAGAGTTTCCCACACTTCTTGAGTTGTTTTCCCGTTTAGGATTTTTGTCTATAGAATTTTCCTAGTTCTCTCTGAGTTTGTTAAAATCAGCTCTTTTGAAGTTTAAGTCTCTGGTTGGATTATTTTCTATTGTTTGTGTTTGTATTATATTGAATTTCAGTATAATGTGGTCACTTTCACCCAAGGTTCCGGCAATTTCAACTCCCTCTATCACTTCTTGATTAGTAAGGATTAGGTCAAGTATAGCTTTACTTCTAGTTCCCTCCTCTACCTTTTGGATGATAAAGTTGTTGGCTAGGTTGGTTAAGAATCTGTTTGATCTCCCACTTGCTGCAGATCTCCCAGTTGATATCTGGATAGTTGAAGTCTCCCATTACTGCTGTGGTATGCTTCCTACATATGTTTGTTAACTGGTTGGCAAAGAGTTCATCTATTTCTTCTGATTGGTTGGGTGGCCTCTAATATACACCTATGGCAATGTCACTTTTTTTCTCTTCTATATTGATCCATATACATTCTGAAGGGATTTTATCTTTGATCATGTGCATTTCTGTAGATATGTAGTGTTCTCTTACATATAGTGCAACTCCCCCTCCTCTTTTTGTAGATCTATTTCTTTTGAACAATTTGTATCCATCACTCAGTACATTCCATTCATGGGTTTCGTTCCACCAGGTTTCTGTTATGTCAACTACGTCATACCCACCCTCATGTACTATTGCTTCTAGTTCGCCCTGTTTGTTCCCCAAGCTTTGAGCATTTGTATATAAGCATTTAAGGCTTGTATGCCTTTCTGTGGGTATGTTTCCTGTATCTCCTGATTGTTGTTGGAGTTTTTCTTTTACAAAATCCTACATTTTGGTTGGAAAAATCAAAAGTATAATATAAAAGTGGAGATGATACATGGCAGTAGTACATGAAAAAGGATCAAAGATCTTGATGAACCAACATGTGATGCTGCTGTAGAAAAAACAAATATAGTTCTGAGCTGCATCAATAGAAATATCATATCAGTATTGAGAGATTTCTACTTTATTCTGTGTTGATTGATTTTTGGCTAGAATACTGCATCCCATTCTAGGTGGGAGAAAAGATTCTTATACTGAAAATGAGGGTGCAGCAGCTGCATAAATAATTACAAAAAATGTACAAGCTGATCTACCACCACGGAAGAGACAAACTTTTTCCCTCCCCCCAAGTTTCATTGAAAAGACAAAAGAAAAAAGCAACAGGCCAATAATTTTTATTCTTTTTTGTATAAGATACACAAACTATATTAAAAATTAAAACCAGCTCCTTTTCCCTGCTAGGAAGAAACTAGTTAAAGCGAGACAAAAGTATATTGCACATTCAGGGGAATTATGCTGCATCCACATAACATAACATCACATACAAATAATGTAAAATAAAAATGAAAAGGGATTTATAACTAATAACATATGTAATTAAGATTGTTAACATGATTTATAGCAGTTATGGCAAACCTATGGCACGGGTGCCAGAGGTGGCACTCAGAGCCCTCTCTGTGGGCATGCGCACCGTTGCCCCAGTCCTAGGCCTTCAGCTGGGTTTTATAAAACCTTTTTGCTTTAGGCCTCTGCTGCCATGTACAAAAAAAAAGGTTCAATCAATCAGTCAACTTCAACTTCTTGTGGGGAAAAAAAAGATCTTGCAAAGTTGAAATTGATTGATTGAACTTTTTAGTCCCACCCAGTCTGCTGTTACCACCACAGCCACGCCCACCCAATGGGCCACACCCACCCAATGGGCCACACCCACCCAGCACCCGACGATGCATAAGTGGGTTTTGGGTTGCAGTTTGGGCACTCAGTCTCTAAAAGTTTCGCCATCACTGATTTATAGCATAAAGAAATATCAGATAAAACCTTTTGAGGGCACAATTTATTCACCTGTCCAAGATTCATTCACAACATAGCACATGATCTATGGCAGTGATGGCGAACCTTTTAGAGACCGAGTGCCCAAACTGCAACCCAAAACCCACTTATGTATCGCCGGGTGGGCATGGCCCATTATGTGGGTGTGGCTATGGTGGTCATGGCAGACTGAGTGGGTATGGCCAGGGAGCGTGGCCATCTTGATGTTGCTCCTGGGGAGGGATGCCTGTGGGGATTGGGCAGGGTTGGGGGAGATCCAGGGGGGTCTCTGGCAGGTGGGGCAGTGGGCAGGAGGCTCGTCCTGCAGGGTGAGGCGAGGCGAGGTAGGAGGCAGGGCAGGGGTGCCATTGCTGGGGCGAGGCAGGGGCCGGGGCTGGTTGCAGACAAAAGGGGGCTCCAATGAGGAGGAGGAGGAGGAAGAGGAAGAGGGTTTAAGCAAGCTTAGCAACTGGAGTGGGGATCCCCCCCAAAACAAACGTGCTTCATGGGTAACCTCAAAGCACGACAGAAGAGACCAAAACCTGCTGCAACCACTCAGCAGATGGGAAGGGAATAAAACTAAACAGCCCCCCCGCCAATCCTCAACAGAAATGCTCACAACAACAAAAGCCTCAGACGGGGAAGAGCGTGGGCAGGCGGGCATCTTGCTCAGCTGATGGCTTGGGGGGGGAAGGGGGAAGCTACACCCCCTCCCAAATGCTGCCCTCTCACGAAAATAGGATGAAAACTCCAAAAAGCAACAAGGAAAAAAAAGTTAAAACAGAAGAGTGTCTCACAATGGTTTTCTTCCCCACTTCTTTCTAGCTGCAGTTTAAATATATAAAGATCACAAAAGAAAAAGCTTGGCTTTCTCTCGTTTTAATTCAGAAGGCAGGAATGGGAGGATTGGGCGGGTTGTTTGTTTCAAAGGAAGGGAAAGAGAGGGGCTGGGGGAGTGCGGCAGGCGAACGGCGATGGCGCAAGGCTTCTGGCTATGCAGGGGGGTGTTCGGGGCACATTCTCTTTAAAAGAGCAAAATGAGGCAAAAAGTAAAAATCCCCCACTCACTCCACCTCCCAAAAACACAATAACAGTGTCTTGGATTTTACAGGTTGTTGGAAAAGTACTCATTTATTTTACCAGATACTGAAAATAACAGAAATCTGAAGCAGAACGCCTGTATTAACAGATGCAACTGATATAAAATCTGGATGAAGAATGGTCAATAAAGCATTCTTGGTTGTCTATTTTAGCTTTCCTAATAAGCTGTAACCAACTTCCTCACTTAACTTTGAAAAACCTGTGGGTCCCACGCCATTCCACATACCTGAAAGAAAGCAGCAGCAATCTGAGTACTCTAACTCAGGGCTTTTCCAGTCACCTAGCAAGGTGTCAAAAATTTGATAACCCCCACCAAAAGGTGATAAAGTACAGTAATCCTAGCCTTACAACAGTTCGCTTAGTGACTGTTTGAAGTGACGATGGCACGTTAAAAAGTGACTTAAGACCATTTTTCACACTTTGGTGCATGCCCACCCCTCACTGCTACCATGAGGGTGGGCAGCAAATGTGCGAATGCTGCCTCATTGGGGCCAGCTGAGGCCAGCGAGCAACCGAGGCTGCTCCAGACACACGGTCACCCCCTTCTTTGCTACGTGGCTGGCTGGGCTGACAATGGAGGGATCATTGCTGGCACTGCCACCATTCCTGCCATTCCCACCTCTGCCACTGCCATTGCCTGCATCACTACCACCATTCCTGCCATCGCTGCTGCCATTCCCACCGTCAACATTGCCTGCATTGCCACCGCCATTCCCATCTGAAAAGAAGCGTGACGCCACCCAGCCCCCAGCCTGCCTGG
>NW_015386958.1:369526-370697 GCF_001527695.2 Protobothrops mucrosquamatus
AAACTCGGAGCCAAACCAAAGCCTGGTATGCTACATCACAGCCTTCTGCTCTGGACACCACATCACAGAACTCAGGGGGTTACAACGCTAAAGCTCAGGATGTTACAACACAGCCAACCACCCAGGATGTTGCAACACAAAACTCAGGATATCACTACACTAGATCTCAGGATGTAATCACACAACCCATTACCCAGGTTGTTATAACACAAAAGACTAATGGGCACACAGCCAACACCTCAACTACTCAGGATGTTACAAAACAGCCGAACAATCTGCAAACAATAGCTCCCACACAGCCAACCAATCCACCTATAGCAACTAAGCCAGCACTCCACACACCCCCACCAATATTTATAGAGAGACGGCAGCTCCGATCACACTTTGCTCACATAAGCATGAAGCCGAAGACCCCAGCCTGAAGATGACAAGTGGGACCTCGTCGAAACGTTGCCAAGATACTCTCAATCTTACACAGGAAAAGACCCGAACTTTTTAGCTCTCATCAGCCAAACATACCCTTCTGAGATTCGAACCTGGGCTGCCTGCATGTTAAGCAGCTGTGTTAACCTCTAGGCCACAGGCTCTTTCTCACTTTGTCAGTTGTGTCAGGGAGGGAAGAGACAGGGGAGGAGAATTACCTTGAGTGCTTTTGATGCACCCTGTCGACCCAAATATATCTTTCTCCCATATTTGGGTCGACAGAGTGCATCAAAAGCACTCAAGATAATTCTCCTCCCCTGTCTCTTCCCTCCCTGACACAGCTGACAAAGTGAGAAAGAGCCTGTGGCCTATATATATTTGTCATTCATATTTCATTCTTTCCCTCCTTTTGCATCCTTTCGTTAATGATTCTATTCCACCATTTCTTTGATATTAGTGTAAATCTTGTCCCACAGTGAGTTGGCTGTGGCAAGTTGGCTGTGGCAAATCGGCTGTGGTGAGTTTGCAATGGTGAGTTGGCTATAGTGAGTTGTGGCAAGTTGTCATAGACCCAGGAATAGAGGTGGTCACAGGGAAGGAATCCAAAAAGTCAAGATGATAGCAACTCTTTTTTGCAGGGCTTTGACTGCATGGTTGTGGTTGCTATCTTGACTTTTTTGACCCCCTCCCTGAGAACACTTCAGAAAGGCAATTCATCCTTCTGTAAGAATAAAAGCAAGGTGGACTG
>NW_015386958.1:372615-389565 GCF_001527695.2 Protobothrops mucrosquamatus
TTTTTCTCAGAACCATATTAGCAGTAAGTTTAAGCAGTTCAGTCAAAACAAATAATACGCAGATTCAAAGTAGCAAAAATTTCAAACCGGAAATCACTTTCACTTCTTGCTGAAAAGTATCAATCCATCGCCATTTTAGTTTCACTTTTCCTCATTCCTCCACACGTACGGGGAGAAACTTGTTATACAAGTTAAAGTATAGTCCAAAATAAAAAGCAAGCTTCCAAAGTTGGTTCGTCTGCTTACAAGTAAAACTCACAATTAACTTCAAGTTGCAGCGGTGGCGGCGGCTTCTAGCTTCGCCGAAGCGAAGGCGTCCTGGATCGCGGAGAATCCTCGGGGCTCCGGAGGAGTTCTCGCCTACATTGTCCATATAGGACGACTCGGGAACTCAACTCCTACCCCGGGCAGCTCACCTATCCCCTTATGCCCAGGGGAAAGGTATCAAGCCGTTTGACAGCTGATGCTGGCTGTCAAACTGGCTTTTACGCAAAACAGGCGGGAGGCAGCAAACAGCTGCGACCGACGAAATCGCCTGCCACCGGAAGTCTGAAGTTCTGATGCTACTCCCCACCTCACAGTAAGGTGACTACATTTTGAGCACTTGGCAACTGGCCTGCATTTACAGCCATTTGCGGTGTTTCACAGTCCCATTTCTCCAATTTATAGTGCTTTTTGCTGGAAACTGGTGTTTACTTCCAGTTTCCAGCAAAACCTGGCACATAACGGACCATGGGGTTGTTTAATTAACAACCACCACATTCACTTAATGACTGCTGCATTTGCTTAACAACCAACAAAAAAATGATTGTAAAATTAGGTCAGTCACATGATGATCCGTTTTACAAACATTACAACTTATGACTGTAATTGCCAGGCTGAATGATGATTCTAAGCTGAAGACTACCTGTGTTCAGTCTAACCTGAGCAGTGTGTTGCATTGGAGAAGGTTGGGTATCTAACTGGCGACTGCAACTTCTTGCTCATTTATTTTAATTGTACTTCTTATCCATTGCCTATTACTGGAGTGGGGGGTGTAAGACTTACTAAGGCAAGGATTTAATTTAATTGACTCTGTGCCTGTTTGCATGTGTTTCACAATCTCTATTGTCTGGTTTTCTTCAAATTGCATAATCCCACCATGTAGGAAACTACATATTTTTATTTTTAATAAACCTCCTTACTCTCATCACTGTATCGGATTGCTCATTTGTTCTTGGTCCCAAAGGCATCTCCAAAAGCCTTAAAGGAAAAACCTGAAGAGCTCACCCAGACATTGGAATCAGCAGAATCATGGAGACCCTATGTGGAACTTGTCTACTTTGAAGCAGTTACTCAGGCCAATGTCAACCTGTATCTACAGCTGCTTTCTGGAAAGAGCAACTAATGTTCTTCTTAATAATATTGTACAAGTGCAATATTGTTTTGAAAAATGTTGAACTTGAAAGAGAGGATGAGTCCCTCTTAAAATAACTCATATTGTGATATTTATTCAAATATATCACATTGAAAAAAAGAGAAAAATGTTTTTCTTCTTTTGGTAAGAAACTACATCTTTCTCTAACTCTTCCTAATTTGGACAACTTGAGACTAGTTTATGTAGTCAAAGGGTAAGTAGTTCCTGAATTATAATTCTGCAAGTGATAAGTGTTTGAACTGCATAAATGAAAATATTTTCTGATTAGAAAATGTCTTCTGAAAAATAAGAAAATATCTTACTTTCTACATGAATATGCTAAAATGGAGGTTGTATTGGTAGTTCACAAATGTTTGAAGCAATAACCCATTAAAATAAATAAATAAAATATTCAGAAAATGACTGGCTCATCTTATCAGAAGGGCTTTAAACTAAAATTGAGGGGGGGGATTTTCACAATCTTTAGAACCTAATTCCAAGCAAAACCCACTAGATAACCAGTCATATAAGGAGGTAGGGAGTAAAAAGAAAAAAGAAAGAAAAAAAGAAAAACATAATGAGGTAGAGAGTGATGGGAAGGATGGAAAACTCAGTTACAAGGTAGGAGATATAAGAAACATATCCAAGACCCATAAAGGACTCAAAGGTCTGTACACCAACAGAAAAGCTTAGGGAACAAACAGGGTGAACCTGAAGTACTAGTACATGAAGGCAGTTATGATATAGTTGCCATTAACGAAACCTAGTGGGATGAAACTCATGACTGGAATGTACTGATGGAAGGATACAAGCTATACAAAAAGGAGGTGGAATTGCATTATATACAAAAGATCACTACATCTTTACCAAAATGCACAAAACCAAGGACAAAAACCTCCTAGAATCCATATGGATCAATATAAAAGGAAAAAAGAATGACATTGCTATAGGTGTTATACCAAGGCCATGCAACCAAGCAGAAGAAATAGATGAAGTTTTTGCTATCAATTAACAAATGTATGTAGGAAACATACCATAGTAGTAATGGGAGATTTAACTACCCTGATATCAACTGAGAGACAAACTCTGCAGCAGGTGGGAGATCAAACAGATTTCTAACCAACTTAGCTGACAACTTTGTCATCCAAAAGGTAGAGGAGGGAAATAGAGGAAAAGCTACACTGGACCTAATTCTTACTAATAGAGAAGCGATAGAGGGAGTTGAAGTTGCAGGAACCTTGGGCGAAACTGACCACATCATATTGGAATTCAATATAATGAAAACACAATAGAACATAATCCAACCAGTGTCTTAAACTGTACAAGATCTGATTTTAACAAACTCAGAGAGAGCCTAAGAAAGATTCCATGGATGAAAATCCTAAAGGAGAAAATTCAAGAAGTGTGGGAAACTCTGAAAATATGATCATAAAAGCCCAATCCAGCACAATACCATTGAAAAAGAAAAACAAGAAATCAAAGAAGAAACCAGCATGGTTGCACAAAGATCTCTCTGATAAACTGAAAGATAAAAAGAACAAGTACAAAAAATAGAAAGAGGGACAGAATATCAGAAGATAGCCCAAATCTGCAAAGATGAAATCAGGAAAGCAAAGACTCAGAATGAACAAAGACTTGCAACAAAAGTCAAAGAAAATTAAAAAAAAATCTTTCAACATATGAATAAGAAGAAAAAAGTCAAGGAAACAGCCAGACTTCTAAAGAGAGAAGATGGCAAGGAAGTAACAGGCTGTAGAGAGAAATCAGAGCTCTTTAACTGATTCTTTGCATCAGTCTTCACGCAAAAAGAAACTATAGTCCAACCTACCAAAAACATAACTGTAAATGGCAGACTAGAAGTAAAAATTAAAATAAGCAAGAAAATTATAAGAGAATGCCTATCTGATCTTGACTAATATAAATCACTGAGACCTGATAGATCCTAGAGTTCTGAAGGAGCTAGCAGATGTTATCTCAAAACCATTGTACCATATTTTTCAAAACTTCTGGAGCACCAGGAAATTACCTGAGGATTGGAAAAGAGCTGATGTGCTTCTCATCTTCAAAAAAGGGGAAAAAACAGACCCAGGAAATTAGAGATCAATTGGCCTAACATAAAAACCTAGAAAGATACTGGAAAAGATAATAAAAACAGATCTGTGAATATCTAGAAATAAAGTTATAACTAGAAGCCAGCACGGGTTTATTAAAAACAGATGATGCCAAGCCAATCTTATTTCATTCTTTAACAAGGTGACTAAATTAGTAGACCAGCAAAATGTTGTGGACATAGTACACTTAGACTTCAGCAAGGCATTTGACAAAGTAGAACACAACCTACTTCTCGGTAAGCTAGAAAAATGTGGGATAGACAACATCATTACCAGATGGATTTGTAACTAGCTGACAAACCTTACTCAATGAGGAAGGAAGGAAGGAAGGAAGGAAGGAAGGAAACAGTGGGTACCACAAGCTACCATCTTAGACCCAATACTCTTCAAGAACTTCACAAATGACATAAATGAGGGAATAGAAGGGGAACTCCTCAAATATGCAAATTTGGCAGGAAATTTGGCATCAAATGCAGTAAGCTGGCAGGAATAACCAATACCCCAGAAGACAAGCTGAGTGTCAGAACCCTCAATTATTAATCAAGCATATTCTCTGGGGTTAGGTTATTCGGGTTCTGACATTCTCCTATGGGGGGAGGGGGTAGCCAGGGGCTTGTAGTGCACGTATACGGTTTCCTCTATTTGCTTTGATGTATCCTTGATGGGGTGTGAAAGGAATGCCATTTGCCTTATCTCAGTGAGCAGGGAGGAACTGGAGAAGACCTAACAACCTTGAGAGAGGTGCCTTATCAGTTGCTTTACCACAGCTTGATGTCACCTGTGGATTGGCCTGTTTGAACCAACCAGATAGACAGTTGGGGTGGGGGTTATTGTTTTGCAAGTTTAACCTATTGATTTGGACAGGAAGATCCTGCCTAGCTTTCCTGCTTTCTGTACCTGCCAATAAAAGTTCCTTTCAAAATGATGCCAGTTTCAAGAGTTCTGCTTTCTGGGTAGAGAAACGGAGGTAGGTCCTTACATTAGGCAGGATCTGCAAAGTGGTAAACCTGGAGGACTAATCCTACTGTAGGGACCATGCAAAATAATGTCTAATCATGGAGATGAGAAGAGAGAAACCGAGCGCTTGGAAGGGGCCTTGCTGAAGGCTTGCCCGAGCAGCAGCGGCTTGGACTCTCCCAACTTGTCCAAAAAGGTGGACACTCATGAGAAACCGAGGTGGTCAATCAGAGTGGGGAAGAAGGATAACTGGGACACGAAAGCCAGGAAAGTCACCCTCAAGCATGGCAGCCATCAACCCGGTTGGAAGCATGAGCTGGAGAGGTCGCTAAATGTCAGCAAAAATGAGGTTGAGAGGCGAGTGCGCACTGACCGCTTCCTCAATCAAGCCATTGGCATGCTAGTGGAGGTGTTCAAAAACTTCCAGGAAGAAGAGGCTAATCCCTGCCGGGGTTTGATAGCCATGGGTCAAGACAAGGAAGAAGAGGGTCCAGAAGAGTGAATTTGCAAACTCCATGAGCATCTCGGAAGCTGCTGGAGCAACAGCTGAGGTCACCATCCCAGACCTGGACACCAAGCCAGAAGGAGGGGGACTCAACCACCTGACTGCCAGGTCCCAGCCCTGAGGGTAAAGTATGATGGATTACCCCAGCAGTTGGGCTTTTTCCTAGCCCACGTCCTGAGATACATGCACGAATACGGGTGGGACATCCCTGGAGACCAGGGGCGTGTCAGGATCATAACTATGGCCCTGGAAGGTGCATCTACTTGGTGGATGGTGTCCACCATAACATTATGCTTCCAAGCTCCATAATTTTAACCTGTTCATGGCAGCCCTGAGACGGAGGTTCAAGGACCTGCTAGCCGATCAGAAAGCCAGGGAGCACATCAAAACCAAAAAGCAGGGCAGACGACAAGTGGCCGAGTATACCAAGGAGTTTAGAGACTTGGTGGGCCACCTCAACTGGCTGGAGGAAATCTTGATTGGCTTGTTCAAGGACGGGTTGAACAATGACCTATACCAGGCTTGCATCGCCCGGGGGGATCCAGCACACCTCCACGGCTAGTACATAATGGTGGAAGAGGCTGAAATTGATGTAGCATGCAGCCATTGGTGAATGGGCTGGACCTGGAGACATTCCCCCTCAGAAGGGAAAAAAGAGATAGCAAAGACCCCTACCGTGAACCCGCGTTCGACCGCCTGCTTCAGATGCGGCAAAGAAGACCATTGGACAGCCAAGTGCTGTTCAAAAGCACTGTGTCAAGTCTGCTAACATCGGATGTTCTTGCTTGCCATATATGAAGAAGCAAACATGTTTTATTTAGCCTGCATATCACTTCTAGAGTTAAAGTCAGACAATGTTAGAATAGTGGGTGGGAAAGTAAGATAGTTAACCACAACAATATTTCAGTACAGCATTGCCAAGGTCAGCTGTAACCAGAGGAGTTACAGGAGGGACAGTTCACACTTCAAACTAATTGGAGAACGTGATTGATGACTGTAAAATGAAGGAGTGAGTTATGCTTTGTTACGGGTGATTGGGGATGGGCGGATTCAGTTTTTGGCTTCATTATGTATGTGCCGAAGCTATGTAGCAATAAAAGAATTCTTTAAGGTAAATAAAGCCTCAAAGTTCTTTGAAAACTTGCTTCTTTTGGAACCATGACACACCGATTCTGAGGCCAGATCACATCGTAGGGGGGAAACCTGAAAAGCCACCACCACAAACCCGGGAGACTGCCATGAGAGGCACCAAAGTCATAGAGGTCCAGCCCTCCAAACCACAGGGAGGAGGAACTCCGCCTCCGCCAAAGAAACTGCCAGAAACCTGTGACAGTGATTCGGACGATGAACCCCTGGTAAGTGGATCCATCATGCCCCCTCACCAGGCCCATAGAACTGTTCAGCTCAGAAATGGAAGAGAAAGTAGTCTTAAAAGCATTAATAGACTCGGGTTGCACCAGCTCCCTAATCAGCCAACCCTAGTTTGGGGGTTCTGGTGAGTAGACTGAAGAAACCCATTTCCTTTGGACAATTAGATGGGTCCATCTTGGGGGGAGTTCCAGCCACGCTGGCCACCTGGCCGATTGAACTCATGATGGGGGATCATACAGAAACTATAACATTCATTGTAGCCCCTGGCATTGAATGGCCTCTGATTTGGGGGATGACCTGGTTGAAAACTTGGAATCCGAGAGTAAATGGGAGAATGGGGGAATTGAGGTTCCCAAAAAGAAAGGCTGTGACACAGGACAGGGTACCAAAAAGGAGAGGGGAGAGAATGTTTGAGGTGGTGGCAGCTGCAAGCGACAGGCCATTAGAAAGCATACCTAAAGAATACCAAGATCTGGCTGAAGTTTTCAGTGATGACAGGTCTGACGAACTAACCCCCCACTGGCCCACTGACTGTGCCATCGAAATCCTGCCGGGAGCTAAACTACCAAACTCAAGCTCTATTTGATGACTCCTAGAGAGCTCAATGAGCTGCAGAAGTTCATCAAAAATAATTTAGTGCAGGGATTCATTCAGCCAGCATGGCCGAAGACAGCCACTCCTGTATTATTCCAGGAAAAGAAAGACGGGTCTCTACACCTGTGTGTGGATTATAGGTCTCTAAATGCTATTTTCAAGAACAACGTCTACCCCTTGCCATTAATGAAGGACATGCTGTCTCACCTTTCCAAGGGGAAAATATTCTCCAAACTGGATTTAAGAGAAGCATACTACTGAGTATGCTTAACTCAGTATTAGAACAACACATAAGGTGCTTCATAAATTACCAACAAGGCAACTGGATTGAGCTGTTGCCTTTCGCAGAAGTTGCTTACAACAATGCAGTGCATTCTAGTACCGGTTACATACCGTTTCAAGTGGCAACAGGACAAAGTTTCAACCCAATGCCTGAGTTACCTGTTAATGAGCCCATCATCCCCTCTTTGAAAGAGTGGATTAAACAGCTGCAAAACACCTGGCCTATGGTTAGAAAAGCTTTAGATGCTTATAAAATTCAGGCAGATAAGAAATGAATGGAACCTTAACCATTCAAAATAGAGGAAAAAGTATATCTCTTAACCAAATTTCTAAAATCCTTGCAGCCATAGAAAAAGCTAGGACAAAAATTTGTGGGATCCTTTCCCATAAAACACATAATTAACCCAGTAACAGTGGAACTGGAACTCCCAAAACCACTGAGACAGGTCCATCCTGTATTTCACTGCAGCCTGCTTAAACGGGAACTAACCTCCCCTTTAAGGCCAGCAGAAGCTCCCCCCCAACCCATTATGGTGGAAGGGAAGCAACATTTTGAAATTAAAGAGATATTAGACTCCAGGAAACATCATGGGTCGACCCAATGCTTGGTGGCATGGAAAGACCTCCCACTGTCACAAAATGAGTGGGTGCATAAAAAGCATGTCAGGGCTCCCAGACTACTAAAAAAAATCCATGTCTGTTACCCGGATAAGCCTGACTAACATTGTTGTTTCAACTCTCTCCCTCTTTGTTATTTTCTCTATCTCCAGGTGGACCTCTTATTTTTTTTTAGGGGGCGGTGTGTCAGAACCCTCAATTATTAATCATGCATATTCTCTGGGTTAGGTTATTTGGGTTCTGCCATTCTCCTATGGGGAGAGAGGAGTAGCCGGGGGCTTGTAGTGCATGTATCCTTGATGTGGTGTGAAAGGAATGCCTTGGGGCCATCTGCCTTATCTCAGCATTCAGGGAGGAACTAGAGAAGACCTAACAACCTTGAGAGAGGCACCTTATCAGTTGCTTTCCCACGGCTTGATGTCACCTGTGGATTGGCCTGTTTGAACCAACTGGATGGACAGTTGGGGTAGGGTTATTGTTTTGTGGGTTTAACCTATTGATTTGGGCAGGATGTCCTCAGATCCTGTTTAGCTTTCCTGCTTTCTGTACCTGCCAATAAAAGTTCCTTTTGAAATGATGCCTGTTTCAAGAGTTTTGCTTTCTTGGTAGAGAAACGGAGTGTCAGGGCCCACTTCAAAACCTCATCCCGAGAAAGCAGGACTCTTGGAACAGTTTCTTTCCAAAAGGAACTTTTATTAGGAGAAACTGATAGCAGGCATGATAGGCAGGATCTGAGGGTTTCCTGCTCAGATCAATATGTGAAAAGAGTCCCAAGCAAAACCCCACCCCAATAGTTCATTCGGTCAGTTTGAATGGGCCAATCCCCAGGTATTACGTTCGCTGTGGGAAAGAAGCTGATAACGGGGTCCTTTCCCATGCTTGTGAAGATATTGTTGGGTCATTGAACCTTCCCTTCTGCAGTGAGAGATAAGTCAGATATCCGGAGGCACATTCCTTTCTAACCCCAAGGTAACATCAAGGGATGGTGATTTGTGCTGCTAGTTGCTTTGTTGGCATAAGTGTGTCTGTTATTTCTGTTTTGTGGCTATTGTACTGGGGCAGTCTGGACAATGCATCCACTAGGAAAAAAATTTTACCCTGGCAAGTGCTTTAGAGTGAAATTAAACCAGTGGAAATATTGCGACCATCTCGCTTGCTTAGGGATCAGTTTCCTGGGTGTTTTTAGTGCTTCCAGGTTTTTGTGGTCGGTCCATACTTGAAAAGGAATTTTGTTCCCTTCCAAGAAGTGCTGCCAGGTCAGAAGTGCCCATCGGACTGCATAAGCCTCCTTCTCCCAAACTGCCCACCTTTGTTCTATCTCTATGAGTTTCCTTGATGTGTATGCGCAAGGCTGCAATTTCCCTTCATCATTCTCCCCCACAGCCACATCACTAGCATCAGCCTGAATTACAATAGGTTTTTCGGTGTCAGGGTGCCTTAGAACTGGTTCTGCAGAAAATAGTCTTTTTAACCTTTCAAATGTGGTTTGACATTCTACTGTCCATTTCAATGGCTGACTCGGTTTGGGTTTTCCCTCCCCTTTTGTCTTTAACAAGTTAGTAATTGGTAGTGTGATCTGTGCAAAGGAGGGTTTGAATTGCTGGTAAAAGTTAGCAAATCCAAGGAAACTTTGCAATTGCTTCCTGGTGCAGAGCGGAGCCCATTCTAGTACAGCTTGGACCTTTTCAGGATCCATCTCTATGCCACTTGGCGAGATGTGATACCCCAGGTAGTCAATTTTTTCCTGCTTGGAGTTTTTTAAGCACGGTTCTGACTAGCTTTACATGTTTCTCTTTCGTTTCAGTGAATATCACGATATTGTCCAGGTAAACAAGCATCAGAGCATGTCATTAATTAATTGCATGAATACTGTGGGTGCCCCTTGAAGGCGAAAGGATAAAACCCTGAATTGGTAACACCCTAAGGGGCAATTGAACGCAGTTTTCCACTCAACTCCTTCTTTAATTCTAATCCTGTAATACGCCTCTCTCAAGTCCAGTTTCGAAAAGATTTCTCCTTTTGATAGGTGTGGTAGCATGTCCTTCATGAGAGGGAGGGGGTATAGATTACTCTCACTCACTGCGTTCAGAGATCTATAGTACACACAGAGGCGAAGAGTCCCATCTTTCTTTTCTTGGAATAACACTGGGGCTGCGGTCTTGGATTTCGCCAGCTGGATGAAACCCCTTTCCAGATTTTTGTCTATGAACTTTTGCATTTCCTCAAGCTCCCATGGGCTAATGGAATATAGTTTTGCCTTGGGTAATTTTGCCCCTGGGAGGATCTCAATTGAGCAGTCCATGGGCCAGTGGGGGAGGGCAATTCATCAGATTTCTCCTCACTGAACACTTCAGCTAAGTCCCTGTAGTCCTCTGGGATGTCTTGTAACTCCTTCCCCGCCCACCACTGTTCTTTTGGAGAGATTTCCCCTGTTTCAGGGCTGAGCTGGGTTTTTTTCTGTATTTCCGTCTAGGAATCTGAGTTCTCCCGGCCTCCAGCCCACCTGCAGGTTCCACTTGGCTAGCCATGCCATGCCCAAAATAAGGGGGCACTCCATGCCAGGGGTCACTACAAACGTTATTGTCAGAATCCAGTTATATTTCCTTTCTATCTATTCCCTCTGATCTAAAACCAATTCTCATCTTTCCCTGGATTCTCCCATACTCCCAAGGGGGAGGGGGGATATGCATGCGGGTTTATTGCTTTCACTTCCTCTATTCACTATAATGTAACCTTTTGTTTATTCGCTTTCCTGTCTGCTACCCATTACAATGTAACAAATTGCCTCCTATACTATGCATCCCTCTGAACTTCTCCTCCCTAACCGGGCAGCTAGGAAAAAGGAGGAGGAGAGATACAAACCTCCAGGACCTGATTTATTTCTCTGTCCTCAAAATGAGGTGTGAAGAGCTGTGGAATGATCGTGCACAAACAGAGCCAGATTGATGTTATCTTTCCTTTCCTATTGATGGATTTAACACCTGGGGATTTGCCGGTCTGAACCGGCTGGATGAACTGTGGGGTGGGGTTTGCTTAGGGACACTTTAAAATATCGATCTGTAAGGGAATCCCTCAGATCCTGTCTATTATGCCTGCTATCAACTACTATTAATAAAAGTTCCTGTTGGAAGAAATTGTTTCCAAGAGTTCTGCTTTCTTAAGATGTGGGATTGAAGCGGGTCCTTACATTAGACAGGATCTGCAGTAACAGTCAACTTGGAAGGAAGAACCTTACTGGGGGACTTTGCAAAAATTACAATGTCGGACGACGAGGCAGGGAAGGAAGAAAACCCCATGGAACGAGAATCTTCCCCCCGACTGGGATCCTGCCAGGTGTCAGGATCTGAAATGTCATACTCCTCAGGAGAAGAGGTGGTGAAGACATGCAACCACAAACCTCAGTGGTCAATGGGCGTTGGAAAGAATGACGAGTGGAAAAAGAGATCGAGAAAGGTGACCCTGAGACAGGGCAGCCACCAACCCAAATGGAAGCAGGAGATGGAGAAATCCTGCACATTAGCGAAGAGGAAGGAAGTTGTGCACAATACTAGAACTGGATCCTAGAGAAAGCTATTGACCTGATTAAAAGAACCCTCAGCTCTCTAGGGGAGGAGAAATCTGAGCCCTGTGGCCGCACTAGCACCTGGAGCTGCAGCTGGAGAGACACTGAGGGGGAATCAGAACCTGTAGCCCCGGGGATGTCCGCTGAACCAGCAGCTACCACCTCAGCAGCCCCCACTCCCCACCGACCAGCAGATGGTGATCAGGATGGAAGACAATACCGCCGATGGTGAAGGCACCAATCCATTCAAAGATTCCCGCTGCTGGACGTGAAATTCAGGGGGGGAGCCACCACGCTTGGGAGTCTTCCTAACCCAGTGGTGGCAAACCTTTTAGAGACCGAGTGCCCAAACTGCAACGCAAAACCCACTTATGCATCACGGGGTGCCGGGTAGACATGGCCATCAAGTGGACGTGGCCACCGAGCTGTCGGCTCGTGCTCGCTCACTGTCTCCTCCGACTCGTGCTCGCTCTCAAGCTGTCTGCAGCAAATGCTGCTTCTGCAGAAAGTTGCTCCTCTTATAGCTTCTTGCCTATTCCCAGATTGCGCATGCACGGAGAGGAGGAGGGAGCAGCTCGGCCCAGCAATGGCTCGCGTGCCACTAGAGATGGCTCCACGTGCCGCCTGTGCCATGCGTGCCATAGGTTCGCCACCATGGTCCTAACCCAAGTCCTCAGCTACATGGAAGAATATGGATGGGACATCCCCAGCGACAAAGCCCGTATCTGTATCGTGCAATCCACTCTGGATGGACCGGCCACAGACTGGATGGTGAACCTGCATGAGTCCAATGCCCCAGAGCTCAACGACTTCAACTGTTTCATGTCCTCTCTGAGAAGGCGATTCGATGACCCCCTGGTTGATTGCAAAGCTTGTGAGAGAATCAAAATGGTGAGGCAAGGCAGATGCCCGGTAGCCAAATATACACAAGAATTCCAGACCATTGCCAGGAAGCTGAACTGGCCAGAAGAGATCCTCCTTAGCCATTTCACAGATGGCCTAAATTACGACCTCTATGATACTTGTCGGCCTTGAGGGGACCCACATCAATTCGATGAATGGTATGTCCTGGCAGAGGAAGCAGAGATCGACCTACTGAAGAGGCACTGCCGAAGAAAACCATGCAGCTGCTCACCTCCTGAGCCGATGCACAAGCCAGCAAAACCACCGGCTACAGCCAAGAAGTCAATAGGCTGTTTCAAATGTGGGAGAGAGGGGCATCGCGCCGTAGAATGCTGCTCGAAAGCCCCTCAGTGCAACTCAGACCAATCACCGGCCAAGAAATCAGAAAAGTCCCCAGCCAAGCCAAAAAAAACCCACCATGAGGGCGATAGTTGCTGTGGAGTCGCCAACCCCTGCCAAATGGGAGGAGGGAACTCCGGCCTACACTGCAGGGCCAGTGGACACCTCGGACGACAGCTCAGAGGGCGAACCCCTGGTAAGTGGACCCATCGCACCCATCCTCAAGACAGTGACTATATTAGCTCCCTCCATGCCCGAAGCTGTCGAAGTGAAAGCCTTAATAGACTCTGGCTGCACCCGCTGCCTCATTAGCCTGATGCTAGGGAAGAACTTAGGCATTCCGGTGCGGAGGCTGAAACAACCAATCTCATTCGGCCAGTTAGATGGGTCCATAGCAGGGAGGTGCCACCCACCCTAGCCACTTTATCAGTCCACCTATCCCTGGGGAACCATGAGGAAGACATAACATTTGTAATGACCCCAGGCATGGAATGCCCAGTGATCCTAGGGCTGGAATGGTTAAAGAAATGGAACCAATGGGTAAATTGGAGGACGACAGAACTCAATTTCCCAAAGGGGGATCCTATGGACTTAAAAACCCAAGGAATCCTACCAAAATTAAGAATGGAGAAAGCATCAATGGGAGAAGAAAGGGGGCTACCCGAAATACCAGATGAATACCAAGACCTTGCTGAAGTTTTCAGTGAGGAGAGTGCCGGATGAACTTCTCCCTCACCAGCCCACGGATTGTGCCATAGAATTCAAGCCTGGAGCAAAACTCCCAAAGCCCAGATTATACTCCATGAGCCTAAAGGAGAAGGAGGAAATGGAAAGATTCATAAATAAAAGCCTAGAAAGGGGGTTTATTGAACCTGCCAAGCCTAAAGTAGCTGCCCTGGTCCTCTTTAGAGAGAGGAAAGAGGGCACTTTACGCTTGTGTGTGGATTACCGCGCCCTATACCCCCTACCCCTCATGAAGGACATGTTATCCCACCTCTCAAAAGGAAGAATTTTCACTAAACTAGACCTAAGGAAAGCGTATTACCGAGTTAGAATTAAGGAAGGGGATGAATGGAAAACCGCATTTAATTGCCCAATGGGGTGCTATCAATTCAAAGTTTTGTCGTTTGGACTACAAGGGGGCCCTGCAGTATTTATGCAATTAATCAACAAGGTACTAAGGGAGCACCTATTTAAGGGTGTCCTGGTTTATTTAGATGACATCCTTATCTTCACTGAATCCAAAGAGCAACATATCAACCTAGTCAGAGTAGTTTTAAAGAAACTGCGAGTTGCCCACTTATATGCCAAATTATCGAAATGCGAATTCCACCAGGAAAGGAAAGACTACCTGGGTTATCGCATATCCCCACAGGGCATTGAAATGGACCCCGAGAAGGTCAGAGCAGTACTAGAATGGGCACCACCTCGCACAAGGAAGCAGTTGCAAAGTTTCCTGGGTTTCGCAAACTTTTACCGCCAATTCATCCCCTCATTTGCCCAAATAGCTCTGCCCCTCACGAACTTACTAAAAACGAAGGGAGAATCCTCAGTGAAACCTAGCCAGCCACTAAAATGGACAATGCAATGCCAAGTGGCGTTTGAGAGATTAAAGAGACTTTTTTCTGCCGAACCTGTACTGAGGCATCCAGTCACAGATAAATCCTTCATAATACAGGCAGACGCAAGTGGCCCATGTGGGAAAAAGAGGCATACGGGGTGCGTTGGTCACTACTTACGTGGCACCAGTTCCTTGAAGGAAATAAAATCCCTTTTCAGGTATGGATGGAACACAAAAATCTGGAAGCCTTGAAAACACCCAGGAACCTCACTGCCAAGCAAGCTCGCTGGTCCCAGCATTTTCACCAATTCCATTTCACATTCAAGCACTTGCCGGGGGGGGGGGAAGAACTTCCTGGCAGATGCACTGTCTCTCATGCCCCAATATAACAGCATGCGAGCCATCGATTCTAAACCACTTATGCCAGAACCACAACAGGCAGCGCCAGTAACCACCAGAGCCCAAGCTAAATTAAAACCGCAGCTGGGTAGCCAAACTGGAATCGAATTCCGGAAACTTTGGAAACAGATGAATGGTTCCAGAAAAATAGACACGTGTGCACAATCAAGGACAGACTGCCATGGGTGGGGGAAAAGTTATATATACCAGCTACCCAGAGGGTCACGTTCATGCAGCTAGGCCATGACACAAAATCAGCAGGGCATTTTGGATTTGTAAAAACATTACATTTAATTAAAAGGCAATTTTGGTGGCCATCCATAAAAAAGCTGCCCAATGTGCGCAACTGCTAAGAGGTTGCAAGAGAAATCGCCCAGACTGTTACAACCAGTGGTGAATCCCTCAGCTCCCTGGAAGGAAATAGTCATGGATTTTATAGTGGAATTACCAGAAAGCAATGGAAACACTGTCATCTGGATGGTTATGGGCTTGTTTTCCAAACAGGTGCACTTTATCCTTTGCCAAAAGATTCCCACCACAAAAACCTTAGCGAAACGTTTCATGCAACACATTTACAGACTGCATGGGGCACCCCAACGCACCATATCTGATAGGGGAGTGCAATTTACGTCAGCATTTTGGAAGGAATTTTTATCCCTCTTAGGAACCACTCAGGGACTGTCATCTAGTCATCATCCTCAGTGTAACGACCAATCAGAACACTCAAACTCAGTACTTGAGCAATACTCAGTACTTGAGTCCCGTGGGGAGAAGGGCGGCATAGAAGTTAGTGAAATAAATAAATGAAATAAATAAATACTTAAGATGCTTTATTAATTTCCAGCAAATGAATTGGACGGACCTACTCCCTTTCGCAGAAGTCACCTACAATAACCCAGTCCACTCCAGCACGGGCTACGCTCCTTTTCAAATAGCCACCAGTCAAAGTTTCAACCCTATGCCAGAACTAATCCCAAATGAACCAGCAATCCCATCACTGAAAGAATGGATAGCACAATTACAAAACACCTGGCCAATAGTTAGAAAAGCCTTAGATGAAACTAGGCAAGCATACAAAGCACAAGCAGATAAAAAGAGAGTTGAACCCACACTGTTCATTGTAGGAGAAATGGTATATTTGTCTACAAAATACCTAAAATCCCTACAACCCTGCAAAAAACGTGGACCAAAATATATAGGACCTTTTCCAATTAAAAGAATCATAAACCCAGTAACAGTAGAATTAGAACTACCCAAAAATCTCAGGCAAATACACCCAACATTTCACTGCAGCTTGCTGAAAAGAGAACAACAGTCAACCTTACAGCAAAAATTCCCCCCGAATCACCAACTTCAATCATGGTTGAAGGAGAACAACACTTCGAGATAAAGGAAATTCTAGACTCTAGGAAGTATCATGGGGCAACTCAATACCTAGTAGCATGGAAACACCTTCCCTCCATTTATTGGTCCATAAACATCATGTCAGAGTCCTGAAACTGCTAAAGAGGTTTCATACAGAATATCCCAACAAACCAGACTTATACCTGTTTTGTTTTCTCTACAGGTGGATCTCTCTTATTTTTAAGGGGGGCAGGATGCCAGAATCCAGTTATATTTCCTTTCTATCTATTCCCTCTGATCTAAAACCAATTCTCACCTTTCCCTGGATTCTACCATACCCCCAAGGGGGAGGGGGGATATGCATGTGGGTTTATTGCTTTCACTTCCTCTATTCACTACAATGTAACCTTTTGTTTATTTACCTTCGTGTCTGCTACCCATTACAATGTAACAAATTGCCTCCTATACTATGCATCCCTCTGAACGTCTCCTCCCTAACCGGGCAGCTAGGAAAAATGGGGGGAGAGATACAAACCTCTGGGACCTGGTTTATTTCTCCATCCTCAAAATGAGATGTGAAGAGCTGTGGAATGATCGTGCACAAACGGAGCCGGACTGATGTTATCTTTCCTTTCCCATCGATGGATTTAACACCTGGGGATTTGCTGGTCTGAACTGGCCAGATGAATTGTGGGGTGGGGTTTGCTTAGGGACACTTCAAAATATCGATCTGTAAGGGAATCCCTCAGATCCTGTCTATTATGCCTGGTATCAACTACTCTTTTTTTTTTTTTTAATTGAAAATTTTAAAATTTTTTACAATATAACTCCCCACCTCCCTCATACCCCACCCTTCCCCACCCCCCTCCCTTCCCCCCGACTTCCCAGAGCTACACACAGGGTTTACAATACAATAATTATATTCTGTCTTAAATTATATTATCCTTAAATTAACAATTCTATAACATCCTTTAGCTCTCTTCTAAACTGACATATTAAACATCATTA
>NW_015386959.1:0-7419 GCF_001527695.2 Protobothrops mucrosquamatus
GCAAATATTTGGTAGATTTTCCATAATTTGTACATCAGCTATATTAAAGCCTACACTTTTGGGGTCACAAATAGTTTTCACAACAAGTTTTATTAGATTCTCATTAAGCAGCTCTTTCTCAAGCAGCTAGAAATAATAAGATAAAAATGAGATAGACAAGTACTTTTAATTTGAAAAATTTATCATTTACATTTATTTTAAGATTTATCCTTAAATATACCATCTCTCTGTGAACCCCCCTGAAATAATATTTTTGTTCAATCTACATTTCATTTTTGTACAATTTTTCAAAAGTTAAAGAATCTATTTAAAGTGTATTATGTAAGCTATATGTTTATAGATAATAACTGGATCAAATTTTCAAGAACACCTATGACATTTATTAAAGGTAGCTGAGGGGTAATAGTTCTACTATATTCTAACAGTATCTTCAGCATGCCCAATGACAACTAGTGGGCATAGTTTCAACAAACTGCTCATGATATTATCATCTTCATGTGGGGCAAAAATATATTTCTCTGGGCTTGCAAATAAACACCATGGAGTTCTTTAATCAGTAAATTAATTCAGCTCATTCAGGACAGTGCCAGAAAAATTACAAAAGGCGTTGGCCTGAATTTCAGAAGGCAGTCAACAAAGGCAATGTAGAATATGAAGACATTTTTAAAATGACACAATACTTTTTTTACTATTATAATTCCACCCAAGCTATACCACAAATGTATCTTAAATCTATCTTATGTGCCCATAGTATCATTCCTAAATCAGAAAGTCTTATTCACTCATGCCTTACCTAACTTATACCTAGATTACTGCAATATGGTCTATATGAGGCTTGAAGCTACATCTGGTTGAGGATACGGCAATACAGATAGTTATGGGTACATCACAGTATCATGCAGGTATTTATGGTACAGCCTGAGGCAACATGCAGCATCACTACTTTACAAAATACCGATTGAATGTGGACTTCCAGGTACAATCCAAGATGCTGGACCTTTTGGCACAGTATCCAGTCCTGTGCAAGATTGCTTATATCTAACTACTGCTATTTGTCTCATAAGATCTGATAGTTGACATGCTCCAATACCATTACTTAAGTATTATTTAATACAGGGGTCCCCAACCCCAGGGCTGTGGCCCATCCAGAACCAGGCTGAGCAAGCAGCGGGCACGCACACACAGCTCCACTTCCACACCTGCTGCTTGCATGGAACCATACCCTCTTCTCCCTGCTGCCGTCATTGGTGGTCCACAAAGTTGGAAAGGTTGGGGACCGCTGATCTAATAGAACCTAGGAGATATGCCTTCTCTATCATCATATACACCCTATGGAATAACAGTAACCTTATAAATTTTGATGCCCACTGCTTTTTATAAGGCCTTTAAGACATTTTTCTCCCTCCAGCGATACGTAACGTGGTCTTGTGATCCCATCAGGATTGTCTATTATTGTTTGGAAGAATTTGCTATATTTGCTAAATGTTTATAGTGTTACTGCTATTTTGATTATATGTCACACTTAGTCATGTTGAGATTATATAATTTGACTAAATAAATAAATCACAATTTCTGAAAATAATAAAGTCAGAAAATAGTGTGCCTGTGAATGCATTTCTTAAGTGCCTTTAAGTGTGGTAGCTCATAGCAAACTTGCTTGAACCAATGGAGCCAAGCCTACCTTCCAGAAATGTTGCTGGTGAGTCTCCAAAATCATGCTTCCAAAAACCATAATCCGAACTATAATTGTACATTTGCTATAATTGTATTCTTCTCTTTCTTGTGGACTCAATAACGTATCATCTTTGGATGCACTGCTAAAACATTGCTCTGCACCAGATATATTGCACAAGGCAATTTTACCAAGGAAGAACTCCAGTGATTTTAAGAATGAAGACCCTGTATTTGTAGCTTTAAACAAATATAAAAGAAATGTTAAAAATACAGCCATCACAATTTTTACTCCAGAATTCACAAGAACTTTCAAAAATCATTTACACCAATATACTGTATATTATTTGAAAAAGTAGGCCTTTGCAATGGCCAACATCAAATAATGACCTTGTAAAAACAGGAAGAAAATATATAATTGGAAAGTTCTTTGATAATAAGACTGACATACTTTTTGGCAAAGTAAAGCATATAAAGAAGAGTGAGATCTTCTATACTGCAAATCCTCCTGGTGCAACAGTGTCATAGTGCAGAACTTCAGAAAGGAAAACCTACTTCCCTGAAGGCCCTTTCCTTTGCCCCAATAATCCAACTGTTGTATATCAGGTTACAATTATCATTCCCTGCCTTCGTTAGAGAGAACTCTTCATCCCTGCAAGGCATTTCATCCTTTCCATACAGAAAATTAAAAACCTTGACATCCTTGAAACCACTCAGTCTAAGTTTATTACAAATATCTTTATCGTTCCAAAATGCATTTAAAATACTGCACTTCATGTAGACCCAGCTTGTTTCTGTGGATATTAAAGATTGGCATCTAATGTTTAGTTGAGTCATCCTTTTCTTCAGTGGATCCTGCTCCATTGGCTCCCAGTGTCCAGTTTAAGTTCACCCAGCTAAAAAAGGTACATAGGCAAGATTCATTTTCTAAGAAATGAATGAGTTGTGTGCCCATCAGTTTTTCTAATGTCAGAAATATGTGGGACATTGGTTTCAAATCTGTAAAACTGGCCCCTAGTCCTAGAACCTGTGGAGGAGGTTGTCAAATACGACTCTGCCAGTCTGCTTATCTCTCATCTTTCACACTCCTGAAATTCTGCCAGGCCTGCATTTTAGGCAAGCTGAATGCATTGCCTTCTGCTAGTCATTTGGGGTTTTACAAAATATTCCTATTCAGCAAAGCCAATACTTTTGTGGGGAGAGCTCTTAACAGTTCTTGAGCCAAAAAATCCTCTTATTACTCTCTCCACAGGAATACCAAATGACTTTAAATATTCTATCCAGAATTGACCAATATTTTAAGATAAAAAATTTATCTTAAATTTTAAGATAAAAAAACCTGGCTTCTATTTCTCACTTCTGCTATATGATCACTATTGGTCACATCCTTTAGAATTGCTTCTTCTTAGGCATGAAGATTTGCACTAATTTCCTTATTTTTTAACTTTCCATAGTGAAAAAGCTGAAACAGGAAAATATATAGTAAAAACAGTGCTTGATGCTGCAGGCATGTCCAACTTCCTTGGTGTTGGGACAAGAAAATGCTCCTAAATGAAGGGGGAAACTCTAGGATTTTCTGTATATTGGTCAATAGATTATAAAGATTCTATCAAAAATAATTTATTTAAAATTAAAAATGATCTTAAACTCATTTTCACATCTGTAGTTATGTAATTTCTTCTAATGAATTTGGGATGACAATCATAATGCAAACTGATTCGACCATCTACCTACCTAAGATCTCATTTGGTTTTATCATTCCTTGTTCAATAAAGGTATTGTAACAGTCTAAAGCAGCTAGAAGCATATCCATCCATTGTACAACAGCTCGCAAACTAAAGCTCCCTTGCAATTCATAGAGGGTTGAATGAGATAAGATTCCAGAGACATTTTCACCCTCACATCCTCCTCCTTCAAATTTTTTTATGAGAAAATAGATTCCTTCTTTCTGAAGAACATCACCCAACCATGAAGATGGAGATGGGTTTCCTGTCAGAGAAGCAAACAGATTAAAGACTCTAGATAAATTTGTTACAATTCAATTCCATGCTTACATTAAAAACAAAAACAAAAAAATAAAAAAAAATTGTTATAAAAATGGGAGGAAACTATAAAAACCATTTGCGAAAAATGGATCCTTTTTTAAATAAATCCTAGATCAGTAGAGAAATTGACAAAGAATATTTTCATCTATCCTTAGACATTCTACCATGTTTCCCTGAAAGTAAGCCCTACCCTGAAAAGTAGCTAGCTTGATTTTGGAGGTGAGCCTAATATAAGCCCTCTCTCAAAAATAAGCCTTAATTTTGGGGTAAGGCGCATGCCTAAAAATCAAGCTAGGGTGGGGGTGAGGGGATGGAGCTGCCCCATGCGCCCAGCATCCACTTACCATTGCAGCCATGCCTCCCATGAATCAACAACTGCTTCACTTCACCGACCCACTTCTACAGCATCCCATGGCCTCCATTTTGCCATCAGAGGCCTTTCCAGAAGGCCTGATGACAAAATGCAGGACAAGGGATGCCGCGTGCGTCAATCCAGAGCTCCATTCTCAGCTGCAGAGGCATTTCCTTTGGCTGCAGAAGAAGTGGGTCAGCTGGGCGGGGCTGTTGGTGCCGCCGCCATGAGATAAGACCATGGAAAAGACACCCACGAAAATAAGACCTGGTGCCTCTTTTGGAGGCAAAAAATAATAATAAGACTGGGTCTTATTTTCGGGGAAACACGGTAATAAATGAATATTGCTAAGTAAGCAAAGGATTTGATTTTCTTTGGATGATAATACAATTTTTAATAATTATAGAAAACGGTAGTAACATTTTGAGGTTATTGAACCATTCTACCAATGTAAATAAAACTTAAGTAACCTCATGGTACGCAGAACACAATTTTACAACCAGTCCACATGCTTTCAGAATGTATTCACATGAGGAAAGTAAAATTAATTGCTAAACTCCCAAAAGTGACATTTTTCAAAAGGAACAGCAACAGACTATTTACACACGTTGTAATATACATACCTGGCAACAAGGGAACAAATTCAAAGAAAAGTTCCATGACTTTGTGCCGGCACTCTGTTTGGGGTTGTCCACACTGTCTTAAAAGCCACATGACAACATCCTCTAAACAAACAGATCTAGATGGAAATCCCCTACAGGAATGTATCAAAACAAAGCCTGAAATTACCAAACAGTTGTCTGCTCTGCTTCTGCATTTATATATAAACGTAAGATTTCAAATGTTCTACCAATAAGAGAATCAACAGATTCATATGTGTAAGAACTTTATACTGTAGTCAGATTTTGCCATGTGTTGCATTTTAATCTCCAGTACTAAACATTATACTTAATATTAAAATATTAATTTGTCCTCCTGACTGAAAAATAAATCAATAATTAGTAACTTTGTTTATTCCCCCGTGCCATATATCAAATCAAACACTGTTTCATTTTTTATATTTGTGACAGAATTGCACTCTCCTACATGTCCAGTTGCCTCCTGAAAAAGCATATTTAGGACAACCATGACCTGGATGACTGGGAATTCCATAGACTGGACTTAGAGGTTTATCCAGGTCAATTATTCTGGATGCCCACTTTAGCTGCAAGTAAATTTAGGGAACAAATTCAAAAATTATAGAATGCTGAAATATATTCAGTTAGATTATAATAGTGTTTCCTCAGAAGAAAAATCACTAAAACTAATATCTATGTAATGTTCCATCTGAATTGATAAAGAAATTAATACTAACCGAGGCAATCTCCGATTGCTTTTTTTGTTCAACGTAGACGCTTTCTGCTTAATGATACGCTTGAGGTGATCAACAGCATCACAGCACTGTTGAACTGTACCTATTTTCAAACCAAGAAAAAATATTGTGACTGCTTCCAAATAATATTTTGAACAGAAATGACCCTTAATTGGTTTTACAATGATAAAATACACATTATTTGAATTACTCTCTAGCTTTGCTGATACTATATAAGGACTATTAAACATTTTTTTATTCTCTGCCAAGTTGGTAACCTTTAAGGTTTTCTGAGAATAAGAAACAGAACCACAAATAATATCTCTTCCATATGCTTTGTCTGAGAAGGTAATCTGAAATCTGATAGTGAAGACATTTCCTGGTGAAAATTGGATTCAGTCTATGTTTAATCAAAAAAGTTGCAATATCTAGTCCAATTTTTAATAGTTGTAGTTTTCCCCCATTTTGGAGAACAAAAAATCTTGAATATGCCTCACTTAGTTTGACTGTTTATAATAAAAGTATTTTATAATAAAAGTATTATATAATAAAAGCTTTAAAAACTTGACTATATACTTAGACCTGGGGCTCAGAATGCGTCAAGGGCTCTGTTTCTTGGTTTTACTATTAGTTGATTAATCATCTCAGCTGATGTTTGTATTTATTTATTTTGAGAATGTTTTGACTATTTTAATATGTTGTTTTACAATTATAGAATTGTAATACATAATTTACTAAAATGTAGCACTTAAAAGAACATAATACTGAAGTAATTAATACAAAATATGAACCATACAAAAAGTATTTGAAGTATATTTTTTTTAAAAGCATTCTTCCAAAATTGTCTGTCAATACATTTCTATAATATAATTTCATAGAAACATTCTAACTGCTCAAAACAGAAACATTTCATTAGAAAACTATTAAAATATATAGGCCTGAAGTTTTTAAAGAATCCTGAAACACCAAATGTAAACCTAATCCAACAAAAGCTGTTAATATCACCTAAAGACTTCTCATCTCCATGTGTCAAGGCCAGACTTTCCAGATATACAACCAATGCTTCAAAAACAAACTGGTCCACCAGAGCATTCTCTTCTCTATGAAACAAAGGGAAAAAATATTAAGCTTATTATGTGGGAACTATTTACAGCTAATGCACTGTAAAAATGGTATTGTTTCAGATGGTTCAAAACTGTTTAGAACATAGGTAAATAATAACAATGTGATCTCTGCCAAAATAAACATGAGTTATTAACCGGATTCTACTAAAAATGAACAAACACCACAGCTATGAAACCCAATGCCAATCATGGCAAACAATCCAGATTTTAATAACTATGAACACAGCAAAACTGTTGCAAAATTTAATAAAGCATTTTGTTTATTTATTTGATTTTGTCCTTTGAATTCAAATATCTTGCACCCAATATCATAACAGGTTGTGGCAATGTGTTGTCCTCAGATTTGCAAATACTTAATATCCCACAATACTTTTAATAGTATTTTAAAGTGCATTTGATAGAAACTGCACAAACACTCGTACATCATTGTATTGCTTAATTCAGCTATTAATTTATTCACTGCTCACCTAAACTCTCGGTAAATGTTATTGAAAGCAAGTGCAGCTCCTAGCCGTTTGAAAGCATTAGGATGGAGAGCAAGGCTGTACAGCCTCTTAAAAAGAGATTTTGTGTTCACTGGACTTTTCTCTTGCTGCTGTGGAGTAGTTTGCTTAATGGACCATTTCAAAAATTCATGGACACATTGACCACAAAAGTCTCTCAAAGCGCTGTCTACGGGATCCACTATACCATCCTGAAACAGAGAACAATCTTGATTCACTGTGCTTCAGAGTTCACTTATGCAACACAAAATGAAATGGAAAGTAAATAATTACAAATGACAGCAAAAATTGGCTATTTAACTTTTACAAGTAAGCTGCTCCAAGAGAAATGTTTGGCTTAATAACAGGGAATTTTTTTAAACACAAAAAAGGA
>NW_015386959.1:12530-24869 GCF_001527695.2 Protobothrops mucrosquamatus
TTTGAGTTATGATCATTTGTTCAGTGGTACTTGTGTCTGGTCCCCAAAGTTATGGCCACTGCAACAACTCCATGGTCACATGATCAACATTTGGGGATTTGCAGCCTGCCCGTACTTACAACTATAGGGGTGCTTCAACTCCCCAATTCACCTATCTCCAGCTCCTTCTTTGCCTCTTTGGCCACCCTGTACAGTGGCAGTACTGGGCTGAACTCTACTAAAAAATTAGGGGGGGTCTCTTCTGAGCCTTTTGCCCACCCATTATCCAACTGTGGACTATGCTGTCTCTTATCAGACTATTCCTAGGCAACATCTCTGGAACCAACCTCCCAAAGTCATTCCTGCATATCAGTACACTACATTCTAAAATTTCTAGTAAGGGAGAACATTTTTGCAATTCATAATTTTGCAGGTCCCCTAAATTGCAAATAAGTACTTTTCCAATTCTGTAAATACACATTTAATTCCACAAAACCCCAATAAACTTACCATTGAAAAAACCAGTGGTTTTGAACAGATTCTGATTAAACCCTGATGCACTGAAAATGAAGAGAGTTTGTTTTAATTTAGTATTTCAATAAGCTGGACTCAAGTAATACTGCTAATGTCCTAATGCAACAAATATTCTATGTTCCCATTACAGAGGGGAGACAGATATTGCAATGATCAATCTGCTGTACTTCTCTGAGGCCTAAATATGAACCCAATTTTATGGCAGACTTTTGCAACAGATAGTCTTTGGCTTATGACCACAATTGGGACCTGAATATCAATGGCTAAGCAATGTGGTCATTAAGTAAATGCAAGCCAGTTGCCAAGTGCTCAGATTGCAATCATATGATCATGGGAGTGGTGCAAGAACTGTAACTTCAAGGATGCAATGCAAGCCATTTTGTCAAGGCTATAGTAATGTTGAGCTATTGTTAAACAAATGGACATAAGTTGAGGACTACGTATACTCAAAATTACATTTTACAATGTCAACTTTGCACTAGTCACTGAACTCAAAGAAAATGAAGAAAACTTCTAAAAACTCTGCTTCTCTTTTTCACATTGACAATGATGAATCTTAAAATGGTATCTTAAAATGGTCCAGTTGTTCTGAACAAGATTTACAGCATTCTTTATCATGTTGAACTAGCCATTATCACTGTAAGTTCTAAGCCCTTTTGCATGTCAACACATGGAACGTATTTCCTTGACTTGTCAGACTATCAACTTCATTATTTGTTCCCTTCCCACTAATCAACTGCTAATTTCTGACTGTATCAATCACCCTATTTGTAGACAAGAAACGTTCCCCCTTATTTCCAGATTGTAAGAAAATAAAATGTTAAAAAAGCGTTTTCTGACCCAGAATCTTGCTGGTAATAAATCTTTGTCTACCTCCTATCCAGAACCCAGTCTAAGCAAAACTAAACTAGGATGGAAATATGGAACCTCTTATCTTCTAGCACTTAAAAATAGGGAAAATGTCTGAGTCAAAAGAAAACCATGACAAGTAGCACTAGAAACTGGAATTAGTACAAAACTCTTAAGCCAAGATTTTAAAATGTTTGCTGCATAAGCCATAATGTTCACATATAATGCTTAGTTTACTCAATGTTCATTTATTTTGTTTTGCCCAAATCAAACTTCATTATAGTATAGGGAGCCCTTTTGTTACAAGAATGAGGAAAAGCAAAAATAAGTGAAAACTAATAATTAAATCATGATTGACAGGGAGGAATTTAAAAAAATAATTGAAAGGCAACAAAGTAGCATCTTCCAAAATGGTGGAGAGCATGATAGGAGTTCGGGAAAACTGTTTCAGAAATTAAAATCCAAATTGAAGGGTTGTACTAGAATAGGCGTAGGCAACCTCGACTCTTTTATGACTCATGGACTTCAACTCCCAGAATTCCTGAGTCAGCTACGCTGACTCAGGAATTCTGGGAGTTGAAGTCCATGAATCATAAAAGAGCCGAGGTTGCCTACCCCTGTACTAGAAGATGCAAAACTTTAATGTAACAGTATATTCTAATTGCTGCAAAAGTTAAATAGTAATTATCAGGAAATGCCTAAGCTTACTATTACTACTGCTTCTTTAAATTTGTAATGCTATTCAAACCTAAATTCATACTGAAGTCAAAGGAACTATATACATTTGTACACTATAGGATACTCACCGACAGTGCTCATAAAACTCCACAATACAGGGCCTTTTGCTGCCAAAGCTAAAAATACTTTCACAATAGACCTACAACATACTGTTTGCATCTTGGTACTATATTGTGGGAAGCTATCTATTTGTACTATTATAAGACGTTCAAGAACTGGAGTGTATATCTCAGGAATCTAGAAGAAAAACAAGAGGAGATGTTAGAAAAAAGCAGTTGCCTTTGTTCTCAAATCTGTTGTATTTTTCAACCAAAAAAAATTATATCAGCATGTTCATCAATGGAGGTCCAGATATTTCCTGAACATACACATAGCCTCACAAATTAGGTTTAAACTGCTTACTTACAGCATCCAAGTGGAATATAACACTTGCAATGGATTGAAGGAAGCTTGGTAGTTGATATACATGGTCATCAATTGTTTCTGCCTCAGTTAGATACATCTGCTTACAGCGCTGAAGGAGTTCGACATACATGAAATCTACATCCTTTGGTCTGATAACTTTACAAGGCTTTAAGTGGAGAAAAATACAAAAAATATTATGTAGGGTTAAGGTTAGGAATATGCAAAATTCATCAATTAGGGAATGGACAATTCTGGACTGTTTTACTCCTCTTATGGACCATGTCAAAATTTCTTTAGAAATTACTAAGTTATTTATTAATGTATATTGTCCAAAAGCTATTTCACATGATCAGACTTCTTTGAAATGTTCTATTCAATATTCAGTAGAAGTAATTTGATACAGAAAATCCAGAGAAATGTACAAACCGGTCTCTAAGACAGTTTGTTTAAAACATCTTCTACCTATCAAATAGAGGTAGAACTTACAATAGTTCATTTAATGACCATTTGAAGTTACAACGGCACTGACAGAAGTGACTTATAATCATTTTTCACACTCATGACCATTGTGGCATTTCCATGGTCACATGATCAAAATTCAGACACTTGGCAACTGACTCATATTTTTGATAGTGTCCCAGGGTCATGGAATCACTTTCTATAACTTTCTGACAAGCAAAGTCAATGGGGAAGCCAGATTAATACAACCGTGTTACTAACTTAACAACTGCAGTGATTTACCTAATAATGCGCAAATTTGAAGATTAACACAAAAGAACTTATATGAGATATAACGTAATATCTAAAGAATATCATTTTTTCTTTCAACTTTCTGCATAATCAAAACCTTTAATATAATCTTGAATTTATATTATATTGGTTTGAATTTCAACATCTAGCTGGAATGAATTCCTAACTGCATAAAACTACAAGAATCAACAGCATCCTGTGCTATTTGAAAAGTTCTTTCTCAATAAGTCTCCTAAAGCAAGTTAAAAAAACTATACAGGTAGTCCTCGAGTTATGAGTGTAATTGAGCCTGCACATTCCACTTGTAACTTGAAAACTCATAGAATGAATCTCATACCTCAAATGAGATTACTCCCTTGCTCATTAAAATGCACACGGTTCGTTAAGCGAACATGAGGTACCTCAGGATGGGGAAGGCCATGGAGGGCCTAGTGATGGAACAGGCCCCCAAGGTCTCCCCGACCCACTAAGATACTGCATGCTTCCCTCTCCCTTCTTGCTGGACTCCCTTGGAAAAGATCTGTCTCCTCTCTGCTGCAGTTCCTGCTGCTGCCCGGATCTAAGGCCATGGAATACTTCTGCGGCCTGATCCAGACTCCAGAGGCCTTTTCCAGGCTGCTGCCGCCCGGATTTGAGGCTGGGGGACACTTCCACGCATCGCCGCGGCCCGATCCGGGCCTGGAAAACAGCCTCTGGAGCCCCGATCCAGCTTCAAGAGGCATGTGGAACCATTCCCCAGCTTCAGTTCCATTCTCTGTTGCAGAGAACAAAGGCCTAAAGTACCATAAGATCACACAAGATCACTGTCTTGCGTGATCTTGCATTATTTTAGGCCTCCATTCTCTGCGAACGCACCGAAGGCCTGGAGCAGCCAAGAAAGCGAAGGATCTCGATCCTCGCAGGTTGAGTATTGAAGGCCTGGTGCCTAGAGAGACCCAGGGGAGGGTGGGACTTGCTTGTAAGCACTAGGGGGCGCTCATCACGTAACTTTGAACGAGGATTAAGTGAACGCTCATAACTCGGGGATTACCTGTAGTTTGGAACAGAAGGCACCTGTGTCTTCTACACAAAATGAAGTATTTATAAAAGGCCTTCATGACTATCAATTTCTAATTTAATAGCTCTATCAAAGAACATGTTCAAAATTTATACAGTAATCTTATTTTTTGTATATAAGGGAAACTTAAATTTAAAGAAAAAGGGGAAATTCTTAGTTAAAAATCCCTAATTGTTCCTAGCAGAATTTTACTTGTAGTACAGCAATTAACAAGATTTCTATATGGGATTAAGAAATCTTTGATTGAAATATTAAAGAAGATGTTAAATTATTGAAAATGATTGTACTTGTCTTTCTGAAGATGGAAGTCATTTCTTTTTAGGTTTTTTCTTTTATTCTTCTTTTTAATATATTTTTCTCTTTTTGCCTTCTCTCCCTCCCTTTTATCTTTTTCTCTCTGCACTTTTAATCTTTTTTTCTTTTTTAAAATATTTTTCTTAGTATGTATTAGTTTTTTATCTTTGTATTTTTAAATTTCATTAAAACCTTATAAAAATTAACAAAATTTCTATAGAAAATGATCTGCCAGATATATAAAATAAAACCTTATTCCCATTTGTAGCACTGCATTCCTTCAAAATAACTTTATATCATGAAGAAAACTACGTACCGCTGCAAATAGTCCATAACCACGAATAGCAATGGACAGTTCTTTGTTGCTGGCATCCATATTTCTGATGATAGCATAAAATTGTTCCATAAAGAATTGCAACTTGCTCTTATGCATTTCAACATCTTTGGCAACCATTGATGAAATCTTAAAATCATATATAAAATTAGCAATTTTATCATTTAAATATTCAAATATTTTCCAATCTTACATTATCTATCATTAACACTATTTTCCCCAAAAATTATGTAATAAAATGCTAACACATTTGAAGGAACAAGAAGCAAGGTCATGAAATCAGATATCGTCTAAAACAGGGGGGGTCAAACTGCCAGCCCATGGGCCGGTTGCATCATGCAGAGGCCGCGCCCACCCCAGCCCCGGTAATGCAATAAGTCACATTACGTCGCGACACATCATGTGACGCAGTGAGTTTGACACCCGTGCTCTAAGACATGAAAGGAAGATCTGCCTTTAAAAATGTGAATAAACTCTGGATGACCATGCCTTCATGGAACTCTGAGACCCTCACAACTCTGAACCCAGTCTAATATTGACAAACATAAAAGGAAAGATAAAATATGGTTACCATAGGTAGATTTTGAAAATTTTTGAATTCATTGGTCTAAAGCCATTCTATTCTTCTTGAAAAATGTATGCCAGGCTAGAGCTAGTATGCATAACTCATTTCTTACTAGTTAAAACAAGGGACAAACTTACATGTAGACAATTTCACTATAGTATTTTCATTCTAGGAATTCTACCAGTGAACAGCTGTATTGTACCTGTTTAAGAAATGAATCCAACGCAGAATGACCAGCTTTCTTGAGTTCTGCATTTTGATGGCCACTCCATTTGGACATTGTTTGAAACAATGAGACATAATTGTCTAAAAGATAAGTGCTGAACTGAACAGCATGCTTACTGAATAAATGTAGACCAGCTGTAAAGTAAACATTTTAATTTACATTGACCATTTTGTTTCAATTATATCCAAAATATTTTCATAACTGATTTTAACAGTTTTGAATGATTATTTGTTTCTAGTATTACTTTTGACCAAATTGTTCAATTATTTTATTTTTAAATATTTCCTTGCAAAAAAATCCATATGACATATCTTTGTCTTTTCTAAATGGAAGGCACATGTCAGCCTAAGCTAAACTGTTATTATACCGGAAAATAATGAAGCTGAAATTAAAACTATCTAAAGAATATAAACTCAATATGTTATTACAGAAACTATTTTGTCAGCAAAGAACTATCTCATAAGAAAATAAGAAATTCTTACCAAGAGGCACTGCATATCTTTTTAAATCGATCTGCAATTTAAAAGGTTCAGAATAAGAATAGTTTGCCAAATCTGCTTAACATGTCAGAATCTTCTTTTAAGAAGATATAAAAGAGACACTATATATACCTGTGGACTTATGGCCTTCACTGTAAAATCAAAGATCTCTTTTGAAGTTCGAGGATCTGTAGAAAAGAGACAAACCATACAAATACAGTAATGACAGAGTTGTGTGAATTTAAATCTTTCCTCACAGGACATAAAAGTCAGATATCAACAATACTTTATTCCACCATATTGCTTTGATCAACAAGGACTTCCTAACAAACTAAACCAAAGTAATCCATCATGTTTATTTACCATAGAAATAGGCCCTAGTTAACAAACAGTAATTGGGATCAGAATTTCCATTGCTAAGTGACATGGTCAGAAAGTGCAACAGTGTGTAACTGCATCATAAATCCTGGCATTCCCCATTGCCATTGATAATCAAATTCCACCAATCATTAGAACAAGGACCCACTCCAATCCAAGGCATTCCCAGCTTGGTCCATTCTACTTTTGCTATTGCAGGAAACCACTGAAAATTTCCACACAGATGCACCATAAAGCCTAGAAAATTATCAGAATAAACTGTATAGAACAACTAGAAGTTTTAATTTATACCAGTATGTTCTATTTATTTATTTATTTGATTTATATCCCGCTCTTCTCCTTACCGGACTCAGGGCAGCTGACAGCCTTATAAAACAGATGCTACAATAAATACCTAATTTAAAACCAAATTAAAAAGAAATATTCTACTCTAACATTTCCCAATTTTACAAAACCTTCAGAGAACAAATCCAAACATTATGAAATGTCTGCTAATCTGCTTTAAGATTCTAAGAGAACTAATTATTTGGAAAGGACACTAAAAATGCAAATATTTTTAAAAATCTAAAAATAACTTTAGAAAAAGGAGAAAAGCAAAGTATACACCTACATTACAACAGATTAAATAAAGTAAATTAAGGCTATTCCAATAAAACAAATTGCCAAGATCAAAAAAGTCACAAAATCGCCTTTTATGATTTTAAATATTTGTAGGCTTCTTTTATACATGAATTAATCTAGGAAAGTATCCATAAGTTTGTTTTATATCAATTCTTCTCAAATTGATAAACCAGTTTTAGTATTAAAACAAAGCAAGAAAGTAATTCATGGAAAGTTTCCATAATTTATAAGCTTTCAATAAGGCTTTTCATCTTAAATATGTGTGCAAATTATTCAACATTGAGATTTTTTTTTTTACCACAAATTTGGTCATTTCCACTTTATTGAAAGAGGTCTGATCTTGAAACAAATTATTCCAAACAGTGAAATGAGATTTAAATAGGATGGTTTGGGGAATAAACTTTCCACCCTTAAGAGATTTAACCTTTTTGGTGAAAGGCAATTTTATACAGGAAGAAAATTGTACACTTTTTTGTTATTCGGTTATTTTAGTAAAATAAAGATTATACCTTCATCCATGGATTTGGTAAAATTATACATAAGTGCAGTTAGTCCTTTCAGACACCCTGCTACAATAGTGAACTTTGGTTGTCTTGTTGCAGAGGTCATCTGAAAATGAGAAAATAATATTTTAAAACAAGAACAGAGAAGATCTAAAGTAACAATAGTAATAAAAATCAACATTTTAGCAATGCATCTATTGTAAGACTATGGAATAAATGTGGTACTTCTGATGTATAACTGGGTACTAAAAAATCATTTCATCACTATTATTTAATGCAGGATGAATAATCCAGAAAATGTTGACACATAAATAACCAGTAAATCATACAGGGTTGTGATAGCACTAACCAAGTTCTTATCAAATGCCTTTAAAGAAGTCATTTATATATTCTGGCAAATTGGCACCATTTATATATATTAAATAATCAGACTTCTATTATAAATTAATAACCGATACTAAAAGACAGGTTTGTAAAATCTGCCCTTGTTAGAAGCAAGCTACTTTCTATAGTAATAAGAGATGTATTCATCACTCTGATATACTACATAAATAGATCAGTTCTTTTATTTCACAGTTCTAAAAAGTTTAGAACACATACAAGTTTTAATTAAATGTGTAAGAACAATACTATATAAGCAGTAGAAAATATACATATAGGTTATATGTTGTAAGTAAAGAATAAACTTCATCTGATTCCCAGGAGCTTACATATAATTTCTAACACATTTACAAAAATATTTAACACCTTTTTCACCTATTCATATTTTAATACCAGCTATGCAAATTATATTTGCCCATCATTATATAGAAAAATTTAATCCAATCCAATATACAGGTTTCTGAATTCTCATAAAATTTTTAAAAAATGCTAGATGTGTTTACAAAAACATAGCAAATATCTCACTAATTCAATTTGCATTAATTATAATTCTCACTTCTGCCTATTATTCTCATACTGCAATTTATAAAAGAAAATGCACAGGTCCAAAATTAAACCACTGTGATGACCTTATTAAATAAGCTTCATTAATACTGAGTAATTGGACCAGCCTGGAAACCTGCAGTACATATACATCAAAAGCATACATGGAAAAATATATATTCAATTTTATACAATGAACTGGAATAGCCCATTAAAACTTATATCATAATAAAACAGTAATATATGAGGTATTGTCACCATTGTCAACACTTTTAAGAAATCAACCTCAACCTCCCATACCAAATGCAAAACTCTTTCTTACCTGTATTTTTAATTCTCCCAGATAAGCACGGAATAGTTTTTCAGAATTGTCAATCATTTCACTAGGTTGAACTTCTCCCAAGACTCCCAAGAGCTCATAAATCCTTTCCAACACTTTTTTTTAAAAAAATAAAAAAATAGCATTTTAATCACTTGATTATATTTTATTTGATGTCAACTACCCCAATTATTTTTCCCTTATCATCAAATGTAGGAGGATTTAATTCAGAGCAACATACAGATTTTCAAGTTCTTACCAGCATTCACATACTGTACATTGTTCTGATCGGTACTAATCTCATTGTATATATATTGCTACTCAATGAGTTATACAATTTCTAAAACTGGGTTTAAAAAAACCCTAGAAATGCAGTCCTGCACATCTGCAATGATTACTTCCCAGAGAAGTTCAAGTAGCTGCTTAGTTTTGAAACACGTAACTTCAGCAAATAACTATATTTGAGCCCTCTCCAAATCCCACCTCACCCCTCAGCTTTCTGAATTGATCTTGCTTGCCAGGCAAATCACAAATAAACTTGCTAAAAGGAAAGAGTCTGCCACAAGATGGTACACCTATTGCTCAGGCTTTCAGCAATAATTTTTTAATGACTCAGGGAAGAAAAAGAGCATGTGAAAAGATATTAAGCCAGAAACCAACAGAATACTCTTCTTCTTCCAACTACATTTTTTCCTGGGAAGAAAACGTTACAACTTATTATCATGCCATGTTCCTCAGGCTGGTCTCTTTTGCAACACCAGGGGAACATATCTTGATGTCTGGCACATTTTTTTAAAAAATGTTAAGTTATACATGAATTTTAAAAACAATTAAGTAGGAATAAATTTGTACAAAATCAATGTCACGTAGGGTCACCATCATTCCTTGCTTACAATACTACTTACAACTTATTAGAGGCTTTACTAGAAACTTTTTGTCAGGATATATCTCAACTGATTATTATTTGGGACACTAGCTAATTTACGATACTTGCTAAATACCTTTTAATCTTAGTTACTGACAAACAAGTTAAATATTACCTGTATCAGGCACTTTGCTTTTTATAGCAAGTTCTCCATAAAATTTGTTAAAGATTTCTCCAACTTTCATGTCTTCCATTATATATGATGATTGTAAATTCTGAAGCAGCTACAAAGATATTCAACAATCAACATTTCAAGGGTTAGAATGGTAAATATTTTTTTAAAGTACAGCAAAATATAAAAACATGCCATCAATTTTACCTTGATCAATAGCTCTAGAGCTGGAATTCCACATTTTGCTGATCTGCCTTTTGTATAAACAGTAACACATATCCGCTAATTTTTTAAAAGACAAAAAAGATATTATATAACGATACAACCAAAAGCCTCCAACTTAAATATGGAATTGGTGATGTAATTGTTCCCCATTATTTTACTTTATTCAAAAATATTAAAACACCTAAAGATACCAATGCAAATTTGTTTACCCACATAATAATTTTGGATATTGGAATATTTCACATCCCTCGGTTGCATTAATCAAAAGCCAGGTTGTAGCAATGTTTTTTTCTGTACATTTTGGGCTAAATTAAATCTTCTCTTTTCAACAGTGGAGAGTGTTCATAAAAAGACATCCATTCAGAACATCCCAGTGGTAAAAAAAGAATATGAAATTGATGGGACATCTATTATTCTATCTGGAAGCATTAACAATATTAGAATATTATATTCTAATTATGGTAAATACTATTAACATTAATATAAGATTAGAACAATATAAACAATAACACAATAGTACAACTTCTAGATTGAGACAGAAGGTTACAATCACAGTTGATTGTTCAGACCCAGAAGAACCAGCATGTTACACTTTTATATTAAAAAGGCACATTCTGAAGATAAATTATGAAATTAAGATGAAGTACAAATCATTTCCTATTTTTCCGACCTCCATCCAAAATACAATTTTCATACCTAGTCTGTTTCGAAGATGTAATGTTTTTCATTTGAGATACTTTAAATATTTCTCATGAAGTACAGGTAAGTATTATCTCATGTTTGAGAATTTCAATTGAACAAATAATTTAAGAACTTCATGAAAGTAGTTAGCTTTTAAAATTACCATTAGTATTTTAATTTTAATATTAATTCTACTTTGCTCAGCAAATTTATCTAGTTTGACATAAAAAAGTAAAATAATTTTCTTTGACTTACCTTTACATCTTGTGCATAAGGCTGAACTTTGAGGCCAATCTTTTCCACAAAGGCAAGAATAAATTTTAATGCTTCTTCTCTGCATTCTCTAAACTAAAATAAAATCATTAAGAATATATTCAGACAAAATAAGGCTTAATATCAGTCTTATGAAATGAACATATAAACACTGCACTCTCAGATCACTTACTTCCTACACACAGCTTTTGAAAAAGCAATTCAAATAACTTCCAACATAACAAAATGTACCTAATTTGTCTAGAAATATTACTCAACAAGGCAAGACTATTTAAAAAGTAGTTTCATCCCTAGATTTTTAACTTACATCTTCAACACTCAGCGACTTATGAATAAATGATAGTAGTCCATTTTCTTTAGAAAACACCAGTGAAATCTGCAAGGCTGAGGGAAGAATAAATGCAGATTAATATTTTAAAAAATTAAGCAAATACTCGACAGGTAATCCGTGACTTACAACTATTGGTTTAGCAATCATTCAAAGTTACAGTGGCACTGAAAAAAGTGACATGATCGATCTTCGCACTTATAATCATTGCAACATCCCCATGGTCACATGATGAAAATTGGATGCTTGGCAACTGCCATATATATACGATGGTTACAGTGTCCCTGGGTTATATCATCACCCTTTGTTACTGTGGGAAGTCAGCTCCCCGCCCAGAAAAAGAAATATTTTGGGGAATATTAAAAAGGCAGAATATATTTCTCCAAAGGAATAATGAAGAAGATCTTAAAAAAGGCAGGAAACGTCTCCCTCCCCCTAGCCAGAAACTCAGCAGAAACCAGATCTGTAGAAATGCAGATGTGATAATCCTTTCAGAAAGGCTAGAGCCAGGAAGCTTGGAGTTTATGGGATTAGAAAGACAAAAGATCCCCAGAAATCAACAATCCCTCACCCCAAAAAATCCAACATAGGACATAGTCATCAGCCACAGCCCCAGGGGAGCAGGATATGACCTTTGGGACATAATAATAATAATAATAATAATAAATTTAATTTATATGCCGCCCTTCTCCCGACGGGACTCAGGGCGGCGCACAACATATTTAAAACAAAACATAAATACATTCCCCCCCGATAAAACCGAATTAAATCAAATTTTAAAGTTGTGTCTCTGTCAAATTGTTAAAAAATAAACCCCAAATAAAATCCTCCCTAGGTCAG
>NW_015386959.1:27095-35739 GCF_001527695.2 Protobothrops mucrosquamatus
CGCCACCCCGGCTATCACGTCGGCCAGCTCAGGCAGGGCTGTTGATACATAGCAGGGAGCCAGGTATATAATCAACAAGCCCACTTGCACCCCTTTCCCCCACTTCACAAAGAGCGACTCCACGCCGTCTATCTGAGGCACAGTGGTCTCCCTTGGACAAAGGTCCTCCCTTATTATGGCCGCTACCCCCCCGCCCCTAACCCGGGTCCTTGGCCGATGGAATGCCTGAAAACCCGGCGGGCAGATGTCAACTAGTGGAACTCCACCTTCTACGCCCAGCCAGGTCTCAGTAATACCTGCCAGGTCCGCGCCCCCCTCCAGAATAAGACAATTAACCCACCACCATTAGAATACCAGAAAGGCACACTGAACCTCAGGTCAAAATTCATGCCACAGGAACAGGAAACAACCTCAAAAGCCCAAGAAGGTATAAAAACCCACCACTCCCTGCTACATGTGGTCAGCTTTCCTAGAGTCACATTTCTGTCTGGCTCTGCTCTTCAATAAACTACAACCTTCTTTCTGAAGCAGTCTCCATTTTGTTTATTCCCGGCTTGGACTGGACCCTGATGAAGATTTTTCTTTCAGCATTACTTTCCCAATCAGCTTCCAATAAGCAAAGTCACTTAATTATGCATGATTCACTTAACAATGGCAGTGATTTGCTGAACCATGGCAAAAAAGCTTGTAAAATCAGGCACAACTTATTTAATGACTGTCTTGCTTAGCAATGGAAATTCTGGTCCCAATTGTGGTCGTAAGTCAAGGACTATCTGTATTTCCAAATAAAGGGTTTCAGAATATAATACTATCCCTTTGAACGTAACAAAGAATGGCACCTTCAGGAAATACATGACATATTGGAACAAGGATTATGCACTTGGCTTTCTTTCAACATCACAGATGCAGGGGAAAATCTACATGCAGTCTAGACAATTTCAAACCTTGCTTGGGTTTATTCATCATGCTAAATTAAATAGTGGAGAATCTGCTACCACTGAAATGTGACTAGCCACTCATTTCATTCTCACAAATGTTCTCAGATTAGACTGAGAAACAGCAAGAGCAGAGAAGCACCTTCCAAGTCAAATCCATAGCTGGCTGAGCTGGATCTTTCCAACCCCAGTTCAACATTCTAACTTGATGTTTCTCAATCTTAGCAACTTTAAAGACTTCAATTTCCAGAATTCCCCAGATAGCATTCTAGCTAAGGAATTCTGGGAGTTGAAGTCCACAAGTCTTACAGTTGCTGAGACAGAACATCACTTTTTTAACTGTTAGGTTACACTATACAGCTCCCTGCTATTGCCGCTTCAGAAACCAAATTGTTCCAGCAGCTTTATCGAAAGATACCAAGATTACTATAGCTTTATATATCACTTGGTTGAGAACTTAGCCCTGTAAAGCAGTTTAACATAATGTAAACAAACCTCCATGTGTTAAATAATACTCTCACAAAGTGATGTAGTATCTGCACGGTAATAGGACGATTTAAGTTCTCCTGCACAACTCATTACTCGGAAGATTGTAGCCAAGCAATTGTTCCTTGTTTAGTGCACAGGATTTGCGAATGCAGCCACTGCTAGCATCTATAGTCCTGTCTGCAAAATTAACTGCAACTGAGTCTGGAGTAAACATTCTGCTTCCAGAACGGATCACATAGCTGCAACATTACTAAGTAGGGCTCGCTGAAATAAGCAACGCACCGAGCTCTTTGCTCTCCGTATGGCTCGAGAGTTAGAGAAACGCGTCGCTTGCGTTTACATTCCAAAGCCCCAATTCCACTGCATCACCACCGAAATCTGCTTGTTTTTTTTAAGGAATACATTGCCGAGACCTCAGGTCACGCCTTGATCAATTGTTTACACACCCAGGATGTCGTCTCCACTGCTAATGAGACACGACTCCGCTAAAGAACGGATTAAGCCGCACCCGCGGAGCGCTGCATTGCCGGGGTCAGAACTCCGAAGGGCGTCGTGCAGCTGGAAAAGGAAGCCCTGCAACCCACCGCCAGGCGCTGCAAGGGAGGGCGCCATGCCGCCCGCCGTACCAGCAGCAGAAGCAGCAGGAACAAGCTCGGGCTCAAGAGGGAAGTGGAGAGGAGTGGACGAAACCAAGTCCACAGCCGGACGGAGGAGGATTGAAAGAGAAACATCCAAGGAATAAACCAACTCTATCAGGCGCAAGAAAACATCACGGGATTGGCTTTAGGAAGAGGAAGCTGCCTGCATATTAAATTAGACTAAACCATTGCGCCTGGAAGTGGGGGGAGAATCTTGTCTAAGATTACAGGACAAAGAAAAGCGACATTCTCATTCGCTTGGTCCTGTCGGAATATTAAATTAGCATACAACGCTAGACAACTCCCCCTTGAAATTAATTGGATATTCCTTATCTGAATAGTAAAGAGACTCTTTTGAGACATGGAGGTACTAGTTGAACACGGGGGGAACTCAACATGGAAAAAAAAGTACTTGGAAGCATACGGGGCCGTAGGGTTTGGTCAGCAGCCCCTTCTACCAAGCCGACCAACGGGTTTTCGTCGTTTCATCCACCCCACTCAAAAGACACCACTTCAAATATTAAAAGTGCAAGAGACAGGCGGGTATTAGCTCCCCCCCCTTTTCGAGCAGACGTGGTTTCTCCCGCTTTGCAATTGGCGAGAAAGCCCGCGAAAACGCGCGGTCAGGTGATCCCATTTGGCGCGGATTTTTTTTTCCTTCTTCTGCTAAACCTGTTTGGGGGAAACGAAGCAAAAGTTCAAGGCGTTCGAGGAGGAGCGGGCTAGTTTGCTGGAAGTTCTCGCGGTGGCCTTTGGGCGCAGTTACTAGAGGTAGTTGATGAACCGCAGTTGATTACTGGCATTCTTTGTAGTGCGGCGCTCCCCGTTACCTGTAGTTTCCCTTCCTCTTTCTTTTAGGATTCGCCCAGCCATGTCCTCGCCAGCATCGACTCCGAGTCGCCGAGGCAAAAAACGCTCTAGAGGGGAAACCGCCCCAACTGGCGGGAACGCGAACGCTCCCACCCGTAAGTTGCTGATCCCCGAGCGCTGAGGGAGATGGCTCTGCTCGTCCTTCGTTTCGCCGAATCCCAGTGATCGATTGGATGCGATCTCTTGAATAGTGCAACCCGGGCTAATTGATCGGTCCGAGTTCTGTCGCGCAAGGATTGTGCGTTTGCAAGCGAGGATCTACAACTGTCTTGCTTTCTGTTTTTGTGTGGGTGGCTTGTTTATTACCAGTGTTTCTCAACCTTGACAATTTTAAGGCATGTGGACTTCAACTCCCAGAATTCCACAGCCAGCAATGCTGGCTGTGGAATTCTGGGAGTTGAAGTCCACATGCCTTAAAATTGTCAAGGTTGAGAAACACTGAGATAGGCTATTAACTATTGAGTCCTATCTTCTGGTTGTTTTTGTTCCTGTATCTTCATATTACAGGAGCATTTGGGGGAGCTCACATTGGTAAAAGTTACTAAACTGTTTAAAGATAGTGTAAACATTTTGATTCCTCTCAACCACACTGTGGAGTACCAAGCAGAATGCAGCCTTACCACTTTGCTGTCATTTGAGTATGCTGTTAGATTAAGGAAGGAAAGTATTTTCACTTTCTCTGTGATGCTCTAGAGCAGGGGTAGGCAACCTTGGCTCTTTTATGACTCGTGGACTTCAAGTCCCAGAATTCCTGAGCCAGCTAGGCTCAGGAATTCTGGGAGTTGAAGTCCACGAGTCATAAAAGAGCCGAGGTTGCCTACCCCTGCTCTAGAGTCTAGCACTTTCTCGTACAGATTTTTCTTGAAACTCTTTGGCTTGAAGTTTTATTTACAGTATTTCTTGCTGCAGCTGCTTCTGAATCCCTACGCTCCACTCCGTCACAGCAGAGTCGCCTGGATGACTCTACAGATTTGCAACCAATGCCAACTTCTCCACCAGTTGACCTACAAAGCCCAAATGTTCAGGATGCTCTGTTTTCCAGTCCACCACAAATGCAAAATTCAGGTATCTTTAACATCAGATGATAGTGATTGCATTAAACTATTAGGATTTTTAAAATTATTTGTCAAGTAAATTTGAGATATGTAGTAAATAACTTTCTAACGTACTTTGTTTAACTTTATTTGTAATTGATGCTCTTCTGTCATCAATAAAAATGAATGAAGAATATTAATACAAAGGAAAAGATATACAGTCCTAAATTTGAGGCATCAAATTCATAACACTACAGGTGTTCCTTGTTTCATTCAGTGATCCTTCACACTGAAAGAGCGATAATTACAACTCACTCCTTGGAGTTCTGGCCGTTTGCAATTTCCCTGTGATCCTAGGATCACGATTTCTAACGGTCCCTACTGGCTTCCCACAAAGTTAGTGGGGAAGCTGGCAGGAATTTGGATGTCAGAGTGATGTGAGGTCCTTGCTTAACAACCCACGCTATCCTTGCCTAATGATGGTAACCAGAACTGGTCACGTGACATTGCACTTTACAGCTGTGTTGCTTAGTGATGGCAATTCCAGTTACTGTTCTAAATTGAAGGCTACCTGCATTGGGAAAAATACAGATAGTCCTTGACATACGACTATAATTTATCCCAAAATTTCTGTTGGTAAGCAAGACATTTGTTAAGTAAATTTTCTTGCCACACTTGTTAAGTGAATCACTGCATTTTGTTAAGTTAGTAACACAGTTGTTAAGTGAATCTGGCTTTCCCCTTGACTTTGCTTGTCAGAAGGTCGCAAAAGGATCACATGACCCTGAGACGCTGCAACGGTCATAAATATGAACCAGTTGCCAAGCATCTGAATTTTGATCACTTCAGCATGGGGATTCTGCAATGGTCATAAATGTGAAAAACCGTCATAAATCACTTCTTTCATTGCCATTGGAACTTCAAACAGTCACTAAATGAGCTGTTGTAAGTTGAGGGCTACCTGTAGTCAGTTCAGGGTGCAGTATTATGAGTGCATTAGTGATAGTCAATTATATATTGCTACCCTAGATGTGTATTACAGGGTCTTGGTCTGTAGCTGAAGGAGTCATGTGTCTGGATAGGTTGAAACAAACGGAAGTTTCTATTAGGGTTTATTTTTATCTTGCATGTTTTGTTTTTGTATAGTTAATTGGCATATGGTTATTGATACCTATTAAGTGTCTGTTGACAGTGGAGGATATAAATCTAATAAAATAGCCTTGTATGATTACATAAAGTTTTATATTGGCAGGAAATGAAATAAATCAAGCTTGTGTTTAAAAAATATAACCTATGTTATAAAACTTTTTCTCTAATAGTTCCCATGGATTTTGATATTAGTTCACCTCTGACCTATGGGACACCTAATTCTAGAGTGGAAGGAACACCAAGGAGTGGTGCACGAGGTACTCCAATTAGACAACGGGCTGATCTTGGCTCTGTCCGTAAAACCAGACAGGTGGATCTGCATTCTGATACGGTAGGTTTTTTTCACACATTTCAGGAGGTACACATGTCAACTCTACGTATATTAAAAAAATGTTGAACTGACTGGCATTCTCTTAGATAAATAAATGTAAAACTATCCTTTTGACTTATATTAATAAGTTCCTGTTTTACTTAGCCTGCACCAGGTGATGCGATGGCAAGTGAACACTCTGTTGGACAAAAGCTTGTGATCTGGGGAACAGATGTCAATGTAGCCTCATGTAAAGAAAAGTTCCAGGTAAGTAGTTATATTTCATAATTCGATCTGAAATTGTGGTAACAGACTTGAAGTCTAAACATGCAGTATGAAAAGCTTTTTGCTGAATGCTTCAGGGTATTTATATTTAATTATTATGCTTTTCTTTGTTTACATAAAATTGATAGCCCTTGTGGAGACTTGTTTGAGTTGAGGACCAGCATCAGGATTTTTTATCCTATTGTGATTTTGCTGTACAAGCCCAAGTACTGAAGCCGTATTCTCTTGTTTTCAAATATTCAGAGATTTCTTCAGCGTTTTATTGATCCAACAGCTAAGGAAGAAGAAAACATTGGCTTGGATCTTAATGAACCTTTATACATGCAGAGACTAGAAGAGGTATAATTATAGCATTGTTATTTAAATTAGGCTTGTGTTGGAAGATTTACGTGCTAATTTTCAATGTTTGTTCACCTTGCAGATAAACTTAATTGGGGAACCATTTCTGAATCTAAATTGTGACCATCTAAAATCATTTGATGAAAATCTTTACAGACAGCTGATGTGCTATCCCCAGGTAATAGTCATTTTTAATGAAGGAATAGTCTTAGCCAAAGGTAATTTTAGACAGTTTGGATTTATTGCTTTAAGTAATTTGGATGTTCATTAATGTGCAGGATAAAAATGTTGCAAAAATTATAAGAGTTCTTGTGATTAGGAATTACATAATTGCTTATTTTCATGAACAAGCATTTATTTTGATCTAAAAATGTATTGAATGGTTTGAGTCTTTGCTTAATAATTATTTATTAATGATTTAGAGGCTGCCTAAGTCCAGAACAATTTGGGGGGTTGACATTATTTAAAAATGAAAAAGCCCTATGTGTCCAGAAAAACCACACATTAATATATAGCCACTGTATGAGATATTCCACACACACTCCATGTTTTAAAATAAATATATCAATAATGTAGATTCTGAATCTATCCACTATACTAGTGGTGGCGAACCTATGGCATGCGTGCCAAAGACAGCACTCGGAGCCCTCTCTGTGGGCACACGCACCGTCGCCCCAGCCCCGCCTCCTCCCGTGGCCCCCTTCTCACCAGCAGCCCTCCGGAGGAGAATCGCCCCCGGGCACAGCCCACACAATGCTGTGCAGCCAAGGACATGGTAGCTGGGCAGCGGGAACAAACCCTTGCACCCCATCGCGCGCAGATGATGCTGCAGGACACGAGCGGAGGGCGTGGCCACCATGGCGCTGCTGGGCTGCCTGGGTGATCTGTGGAGGAGGTGGGTGGTCCAGCGGGCACGGCGGAGCGGGGACGGGTGGGGTGGTGGTTTTGGGGCATTCTGTCTCTAAAAGGTTCGCCATCACTGCACTATAAAATTGGATTGAATGACTGAGTTGCTTTTTATGGGAAGGATGTGCTAGTGCTGAAGAATGTCAATATGTACTTTTCATTTATATCTAACTTGCATAGGAAGTAATCCCAACATTTGATATGGCTGCTAATGAAATTTTCTTTGAGCGTTACCCTGACTCCATACTGGAACATCAAATTCAGGTTAGACCATACAATGCATTAAAGACAAGAAACATGAGAAGTTTGAACCCTGAAGGTAAGTTTTGGTACAAGTTCGATATTTGTGTATTATCATAGAAATTGTTTATAAATGTCTTTAGATGTCAACAGGTTTTTAACCAACTGAATTTTAGTCCATTTTGTCACTATTGCGCAATTTAATTTTAACAAATGTATTTGCTTCAAGGGGAGAAACACTGTCATTTGGGAAATTATTTCCTAATATATCAGCTTTATTTTGAAATAGAATAATTTACTTTATATATAAATGTATAATTCTACAATGAATATTTTGGATGTGGTCTTATCGTATCTATATCCATTTGGGATATGCTTAGAAATGCTAGATGCCATTTTACAGTAACACAATTTTCATTATGATTAACAATATGTTTTTTTAAAAAAACATTTTTAAATCAGATATTGATCAGCTTGTCACAATCAGCGGCATGGTGATCAGAACATCCCAGTTAATTCCGGAAATGCAAGAAGCTTTCTTCAAATGTCAGGTCTGTGGATTCACAACAAGAGTTGAGATTGATCGTGGCAGGATTGCTGAACCATCAGCATGTAAGAATTGTAACACCACACATAGTATGAATTTGATTCACAATCGCTCTCTGTTCTCGGATAAACAGATGGTATGTTGCTCTTATCTTCAATCATAAAGATTCTGACAACCTTAATTTTCAAAATTACTATATGTATGTTTCTTGTTAGCTTTTAGCTCCAGGTCTATAGTGACTTGCAAATGTTCATTCCTTGGGCTGCATGCTAATTAAACAGTTAACTTTTATACCATGCTATATTATACCTTCTTTAAAAATCCTTATTTTTAAATGTCTTTTGAAATTACTTTTGACCTAGTCCAGGGGTAGGCAACCTTGGCTCTTTTATGACTTGTGGACTTCAACTCCCAGAATTCCTGAGCCAGCATGCTGGCTCAGGAATTCTGGGAGTTGAAGTCCACGAGTCATAAAAGAGCCAAGGTTGCCTACCACTGACCTAGTCAAAGCTAAATTAATTGAGAGTAGACAGCTGCAATCTCAGTTTATCCTATCTTATAAGAGCTATACAGCCTAGGAAAACACCTTTCTTTTTGCTCTTGATAGTTTTCTTGAAGAAGAATATTTTGGAATTATCTGATATAATAGAAAAATATATTTTTGCACTGGTTTTCTGTCAGATCAAACTACAGGAGTCTCCAGAAGATATGCCAGCTGGTCAGACACCATACACTATTATCCTTTTTGCTCACAATGATTTAGTGGATAAAGTTCAGCCTGGGGACAGAGTTAATATTACTGGTAAGGAAAAAAGATTGATAGTATTTTACTTTTTATAATCCTGGGATGGGTGATCACAAAAATGCATTGAGAAGAGCAGGGCATGGGCATGATATGCACA
>NW_015386959.1:37782-62585 GCF_001527695.2 Protobothrops mucrosquamatus
TGCTCAGATGAAACAGGGCCAGTACCAGGCCGCCCAACCAACGCTAGGCCGCCCGACCAGCCAGGCAGGCCAGCACCAGGGTCCAAGAGCCAAGTAATGGGGGCGAAGTCTAGTCTCCACCGCCAGGCCGCCAAAGTACTTCCAGGCCGCCCTTCCAAGCCACGAAAACGGGCCGAGAAAATAAGCCGAACGCCAGGCCCGCGCCCGGCCGGGGAGCCGAATAACATAGTCCGGACCAGGCCTCCACCACCGGGCCGCCCAAGATCTTCCTGGCCGGAGTTCCTCCCGGCCGCCCGAGTCATTCCAGCCGCCCGAAATCGTCCCGGCCGGAGTCTTTCATGCCGCCCGAGCTCTTCCCGGCCGCCCAAGTCCTCTCCACGCCGCTCGAGTCCTCCCAGCTTTGCGGCCGAGGCCTCCCAATTAGGCCGCAATCGAACAGGCCGCGTCCTTCCGGCTGCGGTCGTCTACACTGGGCCCAAGCTGGAACCGGGCCCAGGCTAAAGAGCCGAAACGGGTCAGGGCGGGCCTAAAACGGGCCGGGTGGGCTAAAACGGGACCGAGCGGGGGTTCGCCCACCCGCTCATCACCGCAAGCCCCCCCGAGGCACCCCCAAAACACCCCATATCCACTTGCCTGGTTTGCTTTTGCTGAAACCGGCATCTCTAGATCCTCCAAAACACAATAATTTGTTCCAAAACAATTTTTCTATTTTGGGTACAACATAATTATTTCACGAATCCAAGAATGATGGAGTTCATTTTGGATGTGTTATCTTTATTGCTCAACAAAATAATTTCCCATGTTGATTGCTTATTATAACATACCGTATTTTTATTGAAGGTAAGACATAACCACCAAGGTGGATCTATCTATTTGTTGTATATTACTTAAAATAATATTTCCAACATATAATTATGCAGGAGCATTACTAGTATCCAGTTGTGACTCCATAATCTAGCCAAAGTAGACAGCTATTGGATTAACATTTTAAGAAAACTCTCTCTATAATATATATGGTAAATCTAATACTATTTTATTTTTGATCAGGAATCTACAGAGCAGTTCCTGTTCGTATCATCCCAAGAATGAGCAGTGTAAGGTCTGTCTATAAGACTCACATTGATGTTATTCATTACTGCAAAACTGATTCAAAACGTCTTCATGGACTTGAAGAAGGAACAGAACAGAAAATGTTTACAGAAGAACGTGAAAAAATGCTTCGAGTGCTTTCTCAAAAACCAGATATTTATGACAGACTTTCTTCAGCTCTTGCTCCAAGCATATATGAGCACGAAGACATTAAAAAGGTAAGGAAAACTTAAAATTATATTTGAGCAGCTGAACCAGATGCTATGTTGATGAAATGCATGAAATACTTTGCACACCTCTTGGAACATGCATTCTAATAAATTATGGTCAAATTATGAAAAATTAATAAAATTCAGCAATGAGTAAAGTGGTTTTATATTATGTAAGGCATGGGGTTTAAAACCTCAAACACTGATAATTAGGTGCAAGTATAAGAAGTGAATTTTACTTAAAGGATTTAGATAGCATTTTCTTATAATGATAGTAGAGAACTTTAGTGGTTTACTACAGGTGAAAATCCATTATACTGATGGCTCAGTATAAATGAATGAGGCAATTCATTTTGGGAGTATATAAAATAAGATACTTCATAATTTGAAACCAAACAATATAAAATACTTAACTTGGATAGCTAATGTCTATTTCAAAAGTAAGAACCCTGCCTAGGGGAAATCGTTGTATCTTGTCAGAGGTTTTTAATACTATCTTAAATTGCCCCTTAAATTTTTAAAACATGCATCAATTAATTCAATTAAGATTTGTAGTTTGGAGGTTTAGCCTGATTTTGGGTATGTTTTTAAAAGGCTAATAAATGAGATAACAAGATATGTCTCTAAGCAGAGTGCAAGGAGATTTTCTGAGAAGTAATGCCTGTTCTATGGAAGAGATGCATATAACCACACATATCCATGAGATTATATCACTTAGATGTTCTAAAAAAATGTTCCATACATATTAATCAGATAACTAATTATTATCTGATTTGAAATTTAAAAATCACATGATTCATTTTGTTAATAAAATGATTAAATCTTTTAAAAGGGGGGAGCCTTGATCTTGACATTGTTTTGCAGGGCATTCTTCTTCAGCTATTTGGAGGTTCAAGAAAAGATTTCAGTCACACTGGCAGAGGTAATTTCCGGGCTGAGATTAATATTCTGCTTTGTGGAGATCCTGGCACCAGCAAGTCACAGTTGCTTCAGTATGTTTATAACCTGGTTCCAAGAGGACAGTATACATCTGGAAAAGGTTCTAGTGCTGTTGGTCTTACAGCATATGTAATGAAGGATCCTGAAACAAGACAATTAGTTCTACAGACTGGAGCTTTGGTCCTCAGTGATAATGGGATTTGCTGTATTGATGAGTTTGATAAAATGAATGAAAGTACAAGATCAATGCTTCATGAAGTTATGGAGCAACAAACACTGTCTATTGCCAAGGTAAGCTTAATAAAATCTGCATTTTAAAATTTTGGTAAATTATATTATTCCTTCTATATCTGGCCTCCAGGTGTGAGTGCAGATAAAATAGGATAGGACAAATAAGCAAGCATGACAGTCCAACAGGAAAAAAATTCAAATAGTATAAAGGGGGGAAAGCCAAAATGGTTGAGTTTATGGGGATGATAAGAGAAAGGGGGTGTCCTAAGAAAGGTCTATTGACCAGAGAAAGAGTTAATATTTGCATGTCCCACTAACATTTAGTTTATGGTCTTATTCACACAGAACAGTTAAGAAATGATTCACTTACAGAGTTTTTATAAAAGAGTAAAACGTATAAGAACTTTGTTGCTGCACTTTCATGTAAATGAGACCCAGAATTATAAGAGAATCTCAAATCTTTTCTTCCTAACAGGCTGGAATTATTTGCCAGCTAAATGCTCGTACTTCCATTTTGGCAGCTGCTAACCCAATAGAATCCCAGTGGAATCCAAAGAAAACTACAATTGAAAATATCCAGCTTCCCCACACATTGTTATCCAGGTATGCTCTGAAATATATGCACTATCATTGCTAGTAGTTATTTTTGCATAACATTACTCTTTTGTTCTCTGCAGACAGTTTTTCACCAACTCCCTACTAGGGCTGTACAATGCTTTGGATTTAAAGGCAAAACAGTATATTGAAGTGTAAGGAAGGAGTATTCACAGAGCACTTGCTTGTAACTCTTCAGAACTACTGTATCTTCTGGGATTGTGTGACTGCTTATTCAAGAAGGGGAAGACGCTGGTGTTAAATGTTCAGATGAGGGGAAGCTGTTTCACAGACCCTTCTATATTGCTTTCTTGGTATATTCCAAAAGGAGGCATTTTGTTCTGATACTTCAGATCTGACATGGGTGCGCTTTCACTATCCGCAGGTGCTCCTTAAAAGAAGCCATGGCTTTTCCTGGAACTACATAAGCAGAGGAAAATTTAAATATTTAAGGAGGCAGCAATAAGGATACATGCCACTACAAGACCTAAGATTTGTAGCTTATGGGCATTCTAGTCCGTTCTCAAAGAAGCTTATTGTGTGACTAGTCTCAACCCAACCTGCCTCAACAGCGAGCTGAATATGGGGGAAAATAGGAAGGCTCACAGACATGTCCTCTTCTGTGTGAAAGGCAGGACAGAAATCAAATAAATGAATATGCCATACATAAAAAACAAAATTCTAACTTAAATTTTACTGGATAAACTTCGCATTCCAGAATGTAATAAAATTAATGTTTTTGTAACTTGAGATACTGTCATTTTTCAAGAAGCAGTCCTATTAATGATGGAAAAATCATTCATATTGTTTTATTCCACATAGATTTGATCTCATTTTTCTTATGTTGGATCCTCGTGATGAAACATATGATAGACGTTTAGCTCATCATTTGGTTTCATTATACTACCAAACTGAAGAACAGGTTGAAGAGGAATACATGGATATGGCAGTACTTAGAGACTATATAGCTTATGCTCGTACTTACATCAATCCCAAATTGAGTGAAGAAGCAAGTCAAGCTCTCATTGAGGTACAAGCAGGCTAAAACATTTTTTAAGTTTTGCACAGCACACTTTTTAATTACCCATCTGATTTTGAAGTCTAACAGTCATTTAAAGCTCTAATGGGAAATATAATTGCAAATTATTCTAAATTAACAAGTATATAAAAAGGGTATTTTATTTGAAAAGCATGGCCTAAAATATGATTACATGAGAATAGGGGAACTTTGCTCTGGATTAAATCCATTTGGATGGAGTGCCTTTGTATAAATAGATGATCCCATAGGAAAAATTGAGGCACTCTCCAGAACACTGTGCTGCAGAGAGAAGGAGCACCTCTTAAGTGTTCTTAAAAGGTATAGATCCTCAGAAATGAATGTATTGAATAGGCAAATAAACTTGATTTAGAACTGATTGGAGTCTTATGTCAGTATTAAATTTAAAATAGAATTTCATGCATTAATTTAAGGCTACTTAGTTGAATATGTGAACTTAGGTATTGTTTGAAGAACTCTGCCCTAAACATATCAACTCGTTAATTGCACAAATGAATGCCCAAGGATTCGTTGCAGAGAAATGGATGGGTGGGTGGTCACTTTCTGCTGCAAACTTAAGTGTGGATGCGAGAAGGATGAGCTAATTAAAGGAATTGCTTGCCTACATAGGTCCAGTTACATGTTCAATTAAATTCTAAGTAATATACATTACATATATCCATTACATTAATATTTAAAAGGAAGATAAAGCATCGATACCATAAATATTGAAAATTATATGAATACTGTCACCCCATCTCCCAGTGGCTGAGGGTAAACAATTTAGCATTGTTTGGATTAAATAGTAGAACTGGTGTTTTTTATATTTGTAATCTCTTTCTCAGTTATGTCTCCTCTAAAATGTTTAATCTGTATACATAATTTATGCAAACAATATTACAATCTTTTCTTCTCTACTAGGCATATGTGGATATGAGAAAAGTTGGAAGTGGTAAAGGGATGGTTTCAGCATATCCTCGGCAGCTAGAATCATTGATTCGTTTGGCTGAAGCTCATGCTAAAGTGCGTTTTTCTGCAAAGGTGGAAACAATAGATGTAGAAGAAGCAAAACGTCTTCATCGTGAGGCGTTAAAACAGTCTGCCACTGATCCAAGGACTGGAATTGTGGACATATCTATTCTTACAACAGGTCTTCATATTATAATAATATGTTTTGTATAAATATTTTTCCACATGATGATAAAACTAAAAATACTTGATGCCATAATCTGGAATTTTCTTTAAGATATTAGAATGTAGAACCCTCTTCCTATGATTTGTTCCTCTTTTTGCTCTTAAAGGGATGAGTGCCACTGCCCGTAAGCGCAAAGAAGAATTGGCTCAAGCTTTGAAGAAACTTATTCAGTCCAAGGGTAAAACACCAGCTCTAAAATATCAACAACTTTTTGATGATCTTCGTGCGCAATCTGAAACAGTAAGTTTGAAACAAGCTTAAGAGTTTGTGTATTTTATCTCTAGCCGACAAAGCACTTCTATTTATTTTTCAATGTTTTGTCTTGACTTTTATTATTTATTTCATAGCTACTGAAAAGCCGTAACTACTAATCAAATAAAATATTATGTCTTATCGTGCTATAAGAATCTATTTGCATTTTTCGTAGGCAGCCAGAAAATGCAAAAGACAATGTGTATGTTTTGGAGAACAATGGTGATCTGGTTGAGACCATTTTGTCTTTGCATAAATTGGAGGACGGTTATTTTAGAATACTTTTTCCAGTCTGGTTCTCTCTGTTGGATTACAATTCCAGCATGGAATATGATTTACAGCATTTATAGGATAATAGATTGGAGAAGGCTACGTTGCCAAGACTGATTATGTTTTTCAGAGACTTTTATCAGTGTTTCAGGAAGTATTAAAATAATTGTTTTAGATATCTGAATCTATTATATAATTTCTAGATTATATGTACATTTTGAATTATAGTTGAAGAATCTTGAACTTGAGTTCAGTGAAGAAAAAAACTGATGGAAGATAAAGGAATGCTGATATTATGCAGGTTAATTAAAAGTCATATTTGTTCATTTCAATTTTTTTCTTCAAGGCTATCACTAAAGAAATGTTTGAAGAAGCACTTCATGCATTGACTGATGATGATTTCTTGACTGTAACTGGGAGGACTGTGAGACTACTTTAATTGAAACACCATTTTGCAGTAATTTAAAAATACTGTTTAACAGAGGCTGTCAACATCACCACTGAACATTAATGCCTAAAGTTTAATTTTTAAAAACTGTAAATACTTAAAGCACAGTGGATTTTATCTTCATGAATATATTTCCTTAGCATTTTAACCTGAATAAATTCTATACTTTAAACACCAGGGGTAGTAGAGAATTAGAATTCAAAGATTGTTGAAATAATGTTACAGTCATTATTACATAAAATTTTTATATGTTACAATTAAAAAAATCTGTCATCACAAACTTCAAGTAATTGCATCTGTTTGGCTGAAATACAGTGGTTGATTTTTTTTTCTTAATAATTTCAGCAAACAATTCAGGTAGAAGACTGGGTCGGTGAATCTTGCCACATCCTTTATGTGTATTGTGGACAAATCTTCATTTTTAACTTTTAATTTTCCATCTGAATATTTATAAGCTCACCTTTGCGTAATGTAGTTAGTTTTGGTAGTCCTCATTAGTTATTATTGTTCTGAACTATTGTATACCACATCAACATATGAAAGATAACTTAATATTTTGAGGAGCAAATTGGTTTTCCTTTTTGATTCCCCCGAAGAGTTTGTTCTGAGTTGCAGAATAGGAAATGATTTTAATCTTTTCAGTGTAGCAAATTGATGTCATATTCTGCCTTTATAATATATCATATTTAATTCAACTTCTAAGTAAGCTTTTATAATATTTTTTATAAATGCTGTAGGTTATGGCAGAAGTATAGGACATGTATAATATATTTATAGCACTGAAAGTCATATGATGTAGTGCTTAAAATATTGGATTGACACTTAACTCTACCCTTAGACATGGAGATTTACTGGGTGACTTCAAGCCAGTAACACACATGCTCAGCCAAACCCTGTTCCAAGGGCTGCTGTTGTGAAAAAAAAATAGGAGAAGGGAATGTTGTGTATTGCCCCAATCTGAACAAAATGCAAGATATAAATCTAGTAAATACAGTAAAAGCAATAGAAAATATGAGATACAATTTTAGAGTTCGCTTGACCTTCTGCCACTGTTAAGCAGCTTTTCTTAGCTGAGAAGATGACAAAGATCTCTGGGTAAGGCACTTAATGACTTGATTTTGAAATATGCAAAGAATAGAGCCTGCCATCAGTCAGAAGTGATAAAAATATTCCTGTCAAATAGAAGTATTAGCAACATAGCTTGTAATTTTCTTAAAACACTATACAACTTGGGTCGTCTATAGCTGCCTATTTCAGACAAGTGAATCTGAAGCTACAGCGCCAGTAAGTTATAAGCTTTGAAAATCAAGTGGCTAGAATTCATTTAAAATGAAAATAAGATGCCAGTATTTAAATAGAAAGCATACTAGTATTCAAACAACAAATAATTGCTCTTGGCAAATCTCACAGAATGCAAATAAAACTTGGGGTGGGGGAAGCAGACGTAGGCTTCGGAGAGAGAAACTAAAAACAGGAACTAGCACAGAGGCTTTGAAACTGAGTCAGAGAGCCATATAACATATTAACCATTGAAAGATCTGTTCCTAATTGTCACTAATATGTCAGTTCATAAAGGACTTCCAAAGCTGACTCTTGGATAATTTATGAACACAACCTGTTTGTGCTCACTGTATCATGTATAACACAAGGGATTTGTACAATTGAGTAAACATTCAGGTCAAATGTGGGTAAGGAAGTATTCTTGATGTTCTGTTTTCAAGCATTGAGAAACCAAGTACTAGAACCTGGAAATGAACAGCCGTTTTAAATTAAGTCACAAAGAAAAACATTGTAGAGAACAAAAAGGATAACCTTGACAGAGAGAGAAGATCCCTTACCAAAGTGATGAGCAGATGAACACTGCAGAAGACCAGATGAGAGGGGTGGGTCCAAAAGCATCTCAGAGACTCCAAAATTTCTATGAAGATAAAAGAGGCAGAGAAACAAATTCAGACTTAAAGGATTCTGTTGCTATAGCCAATCTTAAAAATAGTTTTAGGCAAACCTGGCATTTGTTTCTTAGTTTGGTCTACCTCATAGGGCTGACTAATATCCATACAAATGATTTCAAATTACAACTGCTTTTTAGTCCCTCATAAAGAATGACCAACTTGAATCATATCAGCAACGAATGCCATATTAGAATGTTAGGCAATCAATAATGCTAATCAGATATTAGGCTAGTTGTTGCCAGCTAAAGGTGGTGGTGCTCATCTCCATTTCAGGCCATTGAGCCAGTGTTGTCCAAACACATAGGTTGGCAGGAGCTGGGGCAAGGACAGGAGTTCACCTCGTTGCATGGAGCTCAGGTCTTGAACCTGGGTTTCCAGCTGACAAGCCCAGCATCTTAACCAATGAGCCACAGATGGGGACTTGCTATTAAACTTCTTTATGATAATAAAGCAGAGGCATGCATTTCAACACAGAGAAGTGTACAGAGGATAGAATTTGAAATTTATGACATAGTAGTGTACAAGGTGTGCATGAACAGAGATTAGCAAATATTTTCAGCTCTTTGGCACATCTGAAATTTTAAGAATATAGGCCAGTGGCTCTCAACCTTTTTAATGCCGCGACCCCAACCGGTAGTAAGTGGAGGACTAAACTGGTCGTAAGTGGAGGACTAAACCGGTCGTAAGTCGAGGACTACCCAACCGGTCGTAAGTCGAGGACTTTCCCTGCCCGGGAGCGCCGCGCATGCATGGTTCCGCCCCCTGCGCCGGCCGAGGCGTAGCTGGCAAGCGGCAGAGACGGAGCAGGCCGACCACCAGCTGGCCCACCCCAAGGGAGGTAAGGCACCCACTGGAAAAGGAAAAAAATGGTGGACAAAAAAAATGGCGGACAGCATTGCTTGGCGACCCCCGTGAAATGGTCGATCGACCCCAAATGGGGTCCCGACCCACAGGTTGAGAACCACTGATATAGGCTAATGACAATCAGAAGCCTTATCAGTCAAAATGTCTATCTTAGGGAACATAACTGGTTACAAAACATTTTATTTGCTGTCCCCATTCCCCTTCTGCAGGATATTCCAACCTATCGTTTTTTGTCCATTTCTGGGTATGCTGAGCCTTTATTTTTATTTTGTAAGGAAAAGTTACATGGCTCATTTTGACATTCTTTGGAATAAAGATGTAATAATGGGCACCCTGCTTTGTCACATACTTATTTCTAATTTATTCTAAGATTTCTTACACTGAACAGGTACTTTATTCCTATATAAAAAAGAAACTAAGATTCCTGAAGCCTACATGCAAAACCTTGTACTGTACACCTTCTGTTCTAACTTCCTGTTAGCAAATTGTCTCATCTTTGCAACAGAAAAATAGCAATGTTTTATATTGAATAAGGTGAAAGTTATGCTCCAAAACTTTACTTGGGCTGTGTGTTAAAATTGAGGCTACCAAATATCAATTTTGCTTCCCATTTTTTATATAAGCCTTATTTCTTGGTCACACTAAAAGTGATATAATTTTGAAATAGGCTTGAATAGATTAGAGGACAAGAGCAGATTATAGTTCAACCAAGCCACTACTTAAACCTGAACAGGTTTCAGTTTGCACAACAACTAGCCCAGACTTAACAAATTTTCTTCTGGTATAAGCAGTATAAATCCTTGCACCACAACGAAACTATTTTCTAAAATAAACTAAGAGGATTACTGTTGGACAGACTAGCATAGATTTTATACCACTGCTGCTATTGGAAAAATATTTTCCAGTTTGTTGTAATAATTATAACCACAAGGAGGAGATGGAGGCAAACTTGAATGAAGCTGAATTACAATTCTATTTATTTTTTTCCATGGTGGAAATAAATAGTACAATGTTAATCAGTTTAATATTTTTTTTTTAAGGAAAAGGGACAGCAACATATTACTAATATTTGTAGGGAAATATTAACAATGACAATTTATATATTAAATTCTATTCAGAAGCAAATAGAACACGTAGTTCTCTTTTCAGCAAAAGATAGCTAGCTAAAAATATATTGAAATAGCCTGCCAAATGGAAATTGAAACTATGTATACATATATTCATGTTTTTGCGATAATGAAATTAGTTCAATTAACTGTACATCTGTTCATACTACCGCACTAAAAACATAATTATACCCTGATGGATGAAATGTTCATTTTGGGATTTTAAAAAAATGCCTCAGATGCATGTCATCATTTTACAGTCCAAAAAATAGTAAGATCGCATCTTTGTGAAAGATTCTAGGATGCACCCAAAAGGGATATGCCACAATTGTTTTAAACTGGTTTTAGACAATTTTGACTTTATATTTACTATGTAAAATTCTTTGTATTTTCCATTTGTGTTTGAAAATAAACTTAACTCAGTCAAGCATATTAAACAGTAGCCCAAATTAGCCAAAATAGTAATTTCTTAGCATGAAAAGCATGGTTAACTTATCAGATTGGAACTGTACAGATCTAGGTTCAAGCTGAGCTGCACAAGCTCACTGGATGACTCTCAGCAATCATTCTGTCAATCAAATCTACCACATAGGATTATGATGTGGGGGTGGGGGAAACGGGAGACAGTGTTTACATGTGCTGCCTTGAGTTCCTGAATAAATGGTAGGATACAAACCTACAAGTACGTAGCTAAGGCTATTGTGAAGCTAACCTGCATTTATAGGACTCAAGACTTGTCCGTTGCATGCCAAGCAGACTGCCAACATTCTGAAGTGAGTCAAAGCTGGGAACATACACAGGTAGACTAACTCCTAACTTCACTCTTTTTGCCACAAATGCAGTTTTTGTCTGAAGTTGCTGAAGGAAGCTGGAAACAAGTGTGATTTAACATCCCCCATCAGCTGCATATTTAAATTGGAATATTCAGGAAAAAGGGTTTTCCAAGAGTTCTCTATTCAATAGCGGATTATACATTTATTTATTAAATTCTAAACTGCTCTATTTCAATTGACTGGTTGAGTTCACAGAGTTAGAAACAACAGTACACAGTTATGTATACCCATAAAGCAGCAACTGTTAATGTGACATCACTCCAAATTCCCTAATAATTCATAGGACCCATCAATCTGTCTCAACCCAAGGCCTGAGGGAAATGCCAAGTTTAAAAAAGAGTGCTTAAAAATAAAGAAAGTGGGACCAGCACAAATCTCAAGGCAGGTGCAGTGATAGAAAAGTCCCACTTCCTGGATCTCACAAGTAACATTCTTAATTGATAAGAACTGAATCAAGCTAATCCTATGCGTTGGAACATACAGGATGGAAAGGTGTTAAAGATGTTAGGTGATCTTTCAGTATGGCATAGGTGTTATGCCACATAGAGCTTGATAGGTAATAACCAGTACCTTGACTTATATCCACAAGCCAACTAGTAACTAGTGCATCTTACAAATTAGGGGTGTTATAGTGTGTGGGCACAGAAGGCTTATCTCTCATAACTAATAGTGCCACATTCTGAACCAAACGTAGCTTCTGAGTGGTCTTCAACTATAGAGTTCATTGCAATAGTTGAACTGCAAGTGCTTAAAGCATTGATCATAAGTAGGGCTTCTTGATCCAGAAACAGGAAAAGCCAGCCAACGCCTTTTGTGTGTTATTAATTGCCTGATTTATTGCTTCTGGTGTTTATTATCCCTGTACAAGTTTGTTCTTTATGTGTTTTACATAACAGGCAAACAGCAACATGAAGTCTATTCAGAGTTTTCTATTTTCCTTTATGCTTTTCTAGTGGAGATTTATTTTTTATTTATTTATTCAATTTTTATAGCCGCCCATCTCAATTAAAAAATATATTACAATTAAAGCATTAAAACATTTACAAAAATTAAAAAATAAAAATATCTAAAATAAATATACACAGCAGCCAGTTAGCCAGAAAATGGCTCTTGACACATTCAGCACCTCAGACTCAGGAATATAGCCAGGCCTTTAGGGCCTTACAAAAGGCTAACAGGGTTGGTTCTGTTCTGATCTTCAAAGAGCCAGATGTACTAAAATGATGTGAAAATAATTACATGAATATTGCTCCTTTATTCTCAACTGTCACTAGATTCTCAAGAGGCAACTGTGTGTTTGTTCAATTATACCTGGTGTGCCAGCTGTGACTCTTCCTGAGGTAACTGAAATGTTTCTGGAAGCTCTAACACACAAGGAATTTATCTCTGGAGCAGAAGCTCTCAATGTACATGCAAAGCAACAGAGTAATAATAATCATAATATAAAACCAAAAAGAGCAAGTAACAGAGAAGATGAAAATAATAATACTATAGCCATACAACATGGGTAAATATAGATAGACATACCATGTGTCCCCCCAAATAAGACCCAACCAGGAAATAAGCCCTAGGATGATTTTTCAGGATGCTTGTAATATAAGCCCTATCCCCAAAATAAGCCTGAGTTAAGATAGTCAGCATTGTGGTTGCCCTGGTGGGGTAGGGGGGGAGTGACCAGCTCGACATCACTTGCATTGGGGGGGTACCTGTGGTGGCCCAGGCAAGACTTAGGGGGGGTTCCAGGAGTCTTCAGTAGAGGGAGGCGGGACCAGGACAGGCACCAGGGCCTGATCCACCAGAGGAGCCTTGCCGACCCTCTCGGGCCACGTGGGAGGCACCAGGATGGCAGTGTGGGCTGCCCTGGGTGGTGGGCACACAGCTTGGCCCTTGAACTTCCGTGGCACTGGGATCCCGCTGCCTGGCCCTGCTTCCCTGAGGGGATGCCTGGCCGCGCTTGCTTCCTCCTCAAGGCTGCTGCTGCTATGTTTGCTCTCCATGCCCAGGCTGGGTTTCCCCGACTGTTGAGGCAGGTGGTAGGGCAGGGATGGCCTGGCTATGGGGCCCCGAGGTACATGGGTGCGGGGCATGTGCAGCAGCTCCAGGACTGGGATTGGGCGGATCGGGGAGGGGAGTCCTGGCTGCCTTTTGGGGATGGGGGCTCCTTGCGCTTCCTGTTCGCCGGGATGTTTGTTGGTGGGGCGGCAGGTGGCCAGCTCATCCCGTGTGTGTGGCGGAGCTGGAGGACAAGGTTGGACGGCAGGCTGAGTGTGCAGGGGCCGTGGCATGCCACCCTCACCCTGCTGTTGCCTTGCCTCACGGCAGTGGCACCAGCAGCAGGTGGAGGCGGAGGCACAGGGGGAGGCATGTGATCCGGCCTGCCAGATGCACCACGCGGCTGCTTTTGTTGTGGCCACAGGCAAGCAAAGGCAGTGGGATGGAGTGGGCCGGTCGGCCACACAGTGCATCCAGTGGGCCGGATTGTGCCTCCCTCTCCCGTGCCTCTGCCTCCACCTGCTGCTTGGAGAGCTGACCAGGGGGTCACAGCACTCAGACTCACCTGTGCTGCATGGGCTGCGCAGCCCCAAAGTGGCTGCTGGACACCATCGGCCCCACGTTCCTGTGCACCTCATGTCTGCGTGCCTGGGAGGCACCTAGGTGGGCTGGGTTGAGGCCGGGGACGTGGCGGCCGGTTGAAAAAATAAGGTCTAACCTGAAAATAAGCCCTAATGGGTATTTTGGAGCAAAAATTATTATAAGATCTGGTCTTATTTTCGGGGAAACACTGTAATACAATACTGTAAGGATTAGGTGTTCAGCAGAGTGATGACATGAGGGGAAAAAACTGTCTCTGTGTCCAGTTGTTTTGGCATGCAATGCCCTATAGTGGCATCCTAAGGGGAGGAGTTGAAACAGATTATGTCCAGATGTGAGGGGTCTGTAGATATTTTCTCAGTCCTCTTTTTGACCCCGCAATATACAGGTCGTCTATGGAAGGCAGCCTGGTTGCAATTGTTGTTTTTGCAGTCTTAACTACCCTTTGGAGTCTGTACCTGTCCTGTTTGTTTGCTGCACCAAACAAGTACTGATGACAGACTCAATAATTCCTCTGTAAGAACTGTATCAACAGCTCCTGGGGCAGTCTGAACTTCCTAAATTGACGCAGGAAGATCATTCTTGGATATGCTTTTTTTTAGTGAAGGTTCTAATGTTAGGTGTCCATTTCAAATCCTAGGAGATTATAGAATCCAGAAATTAGTGCAAAACATCAGATAGGTAGCTACTTAATCTCTGATATAGAGGTCACATATTCCCCAAATTGAAAGATCTACAGTGGTTGCTAATGCTTGGTGTAATGCTTAAGGCCTGACCATTTGAGCACATACCATTTCTGTTACAAATCTATTGAAAATTATATTCCTCACAAAAGATCTTTATTTTTTAAGTTGGCAGATTGGAGAGAGTATTCTATTGGCATTGATTCTGGGGAGCAGTGTTTTTCAAGATTAATTAAGACCAGGGCTTTTTTTGTCATAGAACACCCAGAACGGAGTTCCGGCACCTTTTTGGGATGGAACCCTGTAGGGTAGGCAAGGCGGGTTGTATGATGTGTGTGAGTTCCGGCATCTTTTTTTTTTTTTTTTTTTTTTTACAAAAAAAGCACTGATTAACACACATATATTTGATTTGCCTTAAGAGTTGGCTTTTTTTTTTTACTTTTTGCATGTAATTCTTTAATGGTTCCTTTGTTTGGTTTCTGACATAAGGCAGTTTGTGTTCAGAAAGACAGAATATAAACTGAGTCAGCAAATATATAAATAAATACAAATAGCAAATGATTTACAAAAAACTGAGTTCTGTTCTGTGGAAGAAACATATCACCTAATTTATCAAGATTATTTCTTTAAGCAACTCTAAATCTGTGAAGTATTGCTGTTAAGTATTAACATAAATTAAAAAGTGTTCACAACATCCATCACTTTATAAACCACTAATAATATTAGTTTACTTTTAAAAAAATCGCTATTGTTTTAAATTAAGGCAACAATTGCATTGCAGTTCCAGAATTACTTTTTCTAAGATTAACACTTGAATAATCATAGCAGCTCCAGAAAATAAAAAGAGAAGATAAAAGATTGGCTGGTTCCTTTTTTTATCTCCATTATGTATGACATATTGTTGACCAAAACGTCTTTAATAAACATGCAGCGTGTACTTTTCCAAAGAACAAAATAGTTCCTATTAAAACGGACTAAAAATGAAAACTGGAGAATGCGGGCATCGATCCCGCTACCTCTCGCATGCTAAGCGAGCGCTCTACCATTTGAGCTAATTCCCCTCCCTTATTTTCAGTATGGAAGCTTCTGTATAGAAAGGTTTGTCAAAAAGAACAGGCAATTATCAAGGGATTTCCGTTGATGTACAGATCATTCAGCAGCAAAATTGCAAAGCAACAGTCTATAATGAAAACAAGCCCTTTATATCAGGAGTTGGAAGTCTGTGCTTGTGATAAAACAGAAGCAAATAGTAGTTTTTGTAATTCTCTTTCTGTGTTTAATTAAACCAGTCCTACTTCTTACAATAATAACCATTCAATTGCAGGCACTCATGAAAAGAAATGGAAACTTTTGCTATACTTGATCTTCCATTTATCTTATATTCAATAAATAATAATATAACAGTCAAAAGCAAAGCTTTGTAATTAAAAACATGATATTAAAAAACTAACCCGTGGATTGATTCTACTACCTATCACGTGCAAAGCGAGTGCTCTACCTTTTGAGCTAATTTCCCACATCTTTATTGTACACAATACATTAGTCTCATTTTAAAAAAAAAACATCCCAAAATTCTAAAGTATGATTCTACTATGCATTAGTTTTATTAAAAGTTAATGCATATGGGAGAAGGGGAAATATACATGACTTAATTTGAATGTCCCCATCCCCCCCCCCCGCGTATTAGCTTTTTTAATATAAAAAGCATAGAGTGGAGAATGCGGGCATCGATCCCGCTACCTCTCGCATGCTAAGCGAGCGCTCTACCATTTGAGCTAATTCCCCTCTTAACGGTGTACTTAACCTCTGATGAATCACCGCAGGAAATAAATGGACCAGAATAAGTACTACAACATGTTCTCCATCAGCACAAATACAGCATTCCTATCTGGTTCCTTTGGAAGAAACTTAAAGCAATATAAAAAGGGCAAAAATACACTTCTTCAAAGGCAAAGATTCACCCATACAGCTTATTGCAGCTGAAACTGTGAGATGTCTGCTGCTTTCACTCTCTTCCCCTCCTGAATAATCAAATACGTTTCTCTCCCATAGATATGTTCCAATCTTCCTCCTCCCTTAAGTGTCAAATATCCAAGAAACTTTGAATATCCATTCAAAACCTCAGTGATTCATAACACTCACTGATGCAGTAATAATCTATCCTGGATTATTAACTAGCAATTTGCCTTAATAAGGGAACTGTTAACTATGGGCTGTATGAGGAAGATGTAATCTTTAAAAAAAAGCACCTTGGAGAATGCGGGCATCGATCCCGCTACCTCTCGCATGCTAAGCGAGCGCTCTACCATTTGAGCTAATTCCCCTTCCCGAGTGTATTTTTCAGTGTTCCATTTAAAAGTAAACAAAGACGAAGGCTTTCACGTTACATATATTAACTAGTAAACTGGATTGGGTATTCTGCTTCACTTGACAGCTTAATTAAAAGTAAAACATGCAATTAAGTGTTGTAAATCTATTCCTCCTCATATATTAAGTAACACATGAACTAATTAAGTAACAAGTAAGCTCACATATGAGATTATAGTAAAAAAAGATATCCTAATGTGATAAAAGCAGCACTAAATGCTCAGGCAGTCTTATCTATGGTGATAAGGTGTCATGGCACGTGTCATTTGCAGAGGGCAATGCGCTTTTGAAGGTTAGTAAGTCTGAAGAAAGCATTCAATTTCAAACTGGAAATATACAGTTTCATTAGATTCCTATAAGCATAGTACTGGGAACAGTAAGGCTGGATCTCAAATCAAGCTAGAAGTCAATAAAAGCTACCACTCCTCAAGATAAAAATCACCCAATACTGGCAGCATTTCCTTCTGGTCCTAGTCATTCCTATGATCTTCTTTCTCACTAGTCCAGGGGTAGGCAACCTTGACTCTTTTATGACTCGTGGACTTCAACTCCCAGAATTCCTGAGCCAGCATAGCTGGCTCAGGAATTCTGGGAGTTGAAGTCCACGAGTCATAAAAGAGCCAAGGTTGTCTACCCCTGCACTAGTCTAAGCTGTAAAAACTGGTCTGCATACTTAAATTTATACTTCAGGGGAATTTCAGCTAGTGATTACTGCCCACTGAAGCCTATTCCTCAGCAAAACTAGATAGCCCAACAAAAGCTAAGCATTATATGCTGAGAAATGAATGAACTCAGATGGTAAAACACTTTAGCACAGTAGCAGTAGCTTATTGCACACAATCTATATAGCAGATTTCTCCAGAATATTCCACTGGTTGGAACCGCCCCACCTTCCCCAACCACGTTCTTCCATTTACGCGGCAGCACTAACACGCTCTCCCTCCCCAGCTGCAAAGGCCCTCCTCATTCTAGCCGCGAGATTCACGGATCTCGCCACCCAAAAAAAAAATTAAAAAAAATAAAAAAAAGGTTCAGTGAAGGGGAGGGGCTTGTTTCCAGGAAATGACGTCGCACGCAAAGCAACACTCACGGCTGGCCGCCAGTGTGTTTCCGGCTGGTGGGGGAGGGGTTTGGACAAGATGGCCGGATCCACAGGTCTGTGCTGAGATTGGGGTGGGGGTCATTTGGGGCTTCCTGCGGGACTGTCGGTTGGGAGGGAGGGCTTCGAACGTGGGGCCGAGACTAACCCTCGGAGGGCGGCTGAGCGGCTTCAGTAGAGCCCGACTGAAGATCCACCCGGGGAAGCGGAGGAGAGGCCGAGGGGTTGGCGCCGGGCAGGGAGTTCGCTTGGAAGAGACCGGGGAGGGGAAAGGAACCGGGTTAGAAACGTGTCGGGGTCTCTTGTCGAGGGCGTCAGACGCGCCCTCCAAGGCGGCTGTTGTATCTTGACGGGCGGGGAGCGGTTTTCTGGGTTTTCGAACCTTTTTCTGTGGCGGAAACTTACAGGGTTGGGGCTGTGCGAGCTGAGCAATGTCTTCGGTCGCATCCCTTTCCAGTCACATCGCTGACAAATGCGGCTCTTCCCAAGCCAGCCTGAACTCAGTCGCGTGTTTCGTTTCGAAAATTAAGTCTGGGACTTAACATGATTAACAGAGCTAAAAAAAACACAACCCAATGAGTTTAGGCTGGCATCTTCACTTACTACTCTGTTGGTTCTGAAGAATGCTTGTTTTTAAGGTTTTTTGTTTTTTTATAATCTCATGCACTTTCCTCCTCTGTCATCTTGGCTAACTTCCTTCGGATCTTCCAGGAAAGATCTGCCACTTAAGCAGTTTTATAAGCTTGGGATTTTGCTTAGTTTTCTTCCTTTTTTGATTGTTGCTTTGCTTTTTTTGTATAGGCAGTATGATAAAATAAATGTGAATATTCTTTCTCCTTTGTAGCATGCAATATGCCTTGCCTTTTATATTATTTTGTCCATATTTCCTCATTGCTCACATTTTTTCCCTTGTTTGTGGAGAGGACATATAAGTTAACCAGAAATTCACCCTATGGTGCTTCTGAATGATGTGGCATTTCAGTGAGTGTGGAAAAATAAAACAAATGATTCAGTGTGTATATGTATTATATTTACAAGTTTTATTTTTCTAGTATTCTAAATTAATAAAAAAAATCTGGATTAAATCATTTCTTACTAGGGGTTCATGAAATGGCATCATTGCATCTCAACTCTATTTAAATGTTCTAGTGCTACAGGTTCTGTTCTTACATCATTAATTTGATGCTTTAAGCTGTCTAATTATTGTGACTTCAATCCATTGTTAATATAGATGGGATTGTTAAATCAGTGTACATTAATCATATTACCTGGAGATGCTGTTTTATTCATAACTTCTGAGTTTCCCATGGGCTTCCAGTTGCCATGATAAGATAACTAGGCCTTTGGCAGCTGCCCTTATATACTGATTTGCTTAGACTGTAAATATTGTTTCTTGTTAAACAGGATGTGTTTTGCACACAATGGATGCTTAAATAATTAAATGTAAGTAATGTATTATTTTTATGTTTGTATCTTCCTCATAAGAGTCCAGTGCAGTATGCAAAGCAATACAATAAGCCATTGCTTTAAAATAAAATACTTAAGTTTGGAATAGATTTGTATCTATACAAATGTTTTAACAACAGGCATCTGTTTAAGAGTTTTGATTCTTAGTATTATTTCTAAAAGTATAATAAACATGTGTTTTCAAGTATTATCTAAACCTTGACAAATTAGGGCCAAATCTACTTTTAAGAGGGAAATTGGTAAGTAGGATATAATAACCAAAAGAGACGCTACAATAGGATTTATACTAAATAGTGAGATGAAGCGAAGTCTTAATTGCCAGCCTCTATGTGGGACCAGCCCCATATATGGGACATCAAGTACTTGGTGAGGCGCTGCCTTAAATACCTGGGTCTGAAAATATTTAGGGCTTTATGTGCTTGAATTGTGTCTGATAAAACTTATAAATAGTCTATCAGTTTTTTTAGGATTGGTATCTATTGTGCTTAACTGTTTTGTTAAAATTTTGACAGCTGCATTCTAAATGAACAGTAGTTCACAGATTGCCTTTAAAAATAGCCCAATATATAATATATTATATAAATCACATATATAATATACCACATAAATCTAATACTGATTACCTTTTACAATGTATAATAGTCATTGATGAGTAAATAATAGATTCCTATAACCTTAAAATTATTAGACTTCCTAAACACATATACTTTTGTGAAAGCAGAAATTGCTTAGTATTTAGCTAGTTGAAAAAATGTTGGTAGGTGTACAGCCATTAAAGCATATTCTAAACATATTTAATAAGTAATACATTAGATAACAATTACAATTGGACAAATGCTAGTGTATATCCACTTTTTCTTCCAAAACTGTACATTTAGGAAGTCTTATGGGAAGCAATGATAGTACTGTTTACAAACATGAGAAAAGCAATTTATACATCTACATCTAGTTCAGATAAGTGTGTACTGAACAAATATAGTGTGTGTTTATACCTTACATTATGTAGAAATAAAATATTTCTACTGCTTTTCTGTAAGAAAAGGTAGCTGTTTAGAATTTGCTAAGGAGTCCTTTTCCACTTTGTCTGGATTCACAGCATGGAGTAGGTTGAGTCTGTTTTTTATTTGTGTATTTCAGTATAATAGCTATAATTGTTAATTTTTTCAGTATATTTTAATAAAATAAAGTTCAGAATTGTATATTGAACTGCAGGTACCATCTATTAAAAAGCCATAGATCTTTCCTCAGTTTGTGCCTCCAAAAGCAAAATTACTGTGTGGGCATAGTAATATTCAAGCAACTTAATTGGCACTGCATGTTTGCATAATTGTTAATCTAAACAAAGAATCATGTATGACCATATCTGAATGAATAATCTGATACCAATTCCAGTGACTAGTACAATTGTGGATTTGGAGCATATAATTGATAAGAAAATGAAATATAAACTTACTTTTCGCCAGATATTTTCCCAGACCTAGTACCTTAACAAAAAAAAGTATTTAATTTTCAGGCATAGTGTATACAGGTAGTCCTAATTTACAACAGTGGTGAACAAGCAATATGTATGACTGGTCCTCAAAGTTCCACACCCCTGTGATCATGTGATTGTGATTTGGCGCTTGGCAGCCAGCTTCCACTTACAATAGTTGCAGCATCCCATAGTCACATGATCATCACTGCAACCTTCCCTGCCAGCTTCCCACAAACTGGGAGGTGAAGGCACAGGTCTGCTCCAACTCCCTGTCATTTTTCCATCCTTCCACCCTCCGGAGCACCTACCTTGTACCTGGCCATGCTCTACTGAATGGCAACAGTCAGTTGCCTGCCCTCTGGAGCACCCACCTCATGTCCTGCTTGCTCAATATAATAAAACTAGTCAGAAATACTCTTGTCTGTAGTTTCTTATTTTGTCTAAACCACAGAATTACAGTCATCAGCTTTACAACAAATCAGTAATTTGTAAACCATAATCTGAGATTGGATTCATATTCTAGCTTGTTCTAAAACTAGTAGTTAGAATCTTTCTAATTTCAGTGCTTCACTATGGAAAAAAAGTTTTCATATGTTCTGGAAAGAAAAAGGATTAAGTCAAGGTTTGATTATTCACATTTGACAATGTTTCCTGGAGACTGATAATATGAACTGAAAAAATTCTCACTATCAATTGATTGGATTTGACTTCCAAGTATGAAATTTGATATTTAGAATCTACCATTTAAAATAAGACTAATGAGAAAATGTTTTTATTCCAAAATAAATTAAACATCCATATAATGTGAAATATCCATCTAATTTATATACTGCTCATCTCGCAGTTCAAGGGCAACTCTGAGTGACTTACAACATTATTTTATGCATAATGGTTTAATTTCCAATTGGGATGTACTTTGTTTACCATGAAAGTGTTTTTGTTTTGTTTAAATACATTCTGATGTGTGATTTATAATGGTTGGATTAGATGAAACGTAACAGGTTAAATAAGTTCGTAATACTGTTTTTAACAATGTTAATATTGCCTCATTTCTTTCCAATAGTTAAAGTCCCTCGTAATTTTCGCTTGTTGGAAGAACTTGAAGAGGGTCAAAAAGGAGTAGGAGATGGTACAGTAAGCTGGGGTCTGGAAGATGATGAAGACATGACACTTACACGGTGGACAGGCATGATTATTGGACCACCAAGGGTTGGTGCTGCAAGTTAAATATTTTTCTAAAAAGAAACGTTTGTGTCATGTTTTAAGAGAACATGATCATTGGTAGTTAATATAGTTACATTCCAGTCTTCGTTTTGTATTTGTCAGGAGTGTTTTAACTAATAGAAACTAATAGAGGGAGTTATAAAAAAATATTTACCTTTTGGGGTATTTTGGAAATATTTCAAATATGTCCAATCTAAGACATGAACAACACACTTATAATAATGACAAATACCTTTATATATATGTTTATTAACTCTGTAATAAAAACATATATTGAGAAAATAGAGCTCACATGTGGCTATTTCACAAAGCGAAACATACATGAATTTTGAGTGCTACTGTCCAATAGTGAAATATATTATCTTATTCCGCCGATTCAGTATTGAAATGATACTAGATAGCTACAGTTTGCCAAGAAGTTTTTATTTTCAGAAATAACAAATCTTGGCCATATTAGGCTTCTTGCAGATCACCCTCCTTTCCACTAGTGTGTGTACGTATGTATGTGTGACGAGATCAATTGGCCAGTATTAAAGAATCCAAAGATGTGTTGCTTTTCCTCCTTTTTTTTGTGGGCTTTTCCCCGGGGGTTAATATGTGAGATAAAGTCAAAAGACAGAAGGGAATGAGAGCTCCTGCCACATGGAAACTCACAGCTCACCCTCTCCTCCATCCACTGTATCCTTTTTAGACCTAGATGTGTATCTGTTGCTGAGTTTGAAGTATGATTTTCTTGTTAGGTATCCCATCATCAGTTATTGTGCCTGTTTTAGACATGACTGCCTTGTTAGTTTTGTGTATCAGTATTATACAGCATTTTGCTCTTTGATACAAATTTGTATCTTAGAACTAAGCACAATTTAATGAATTTTGTTTACTTGCTGTAAAATAATTTTAAGTAGGATAGTGTTTACACTATAATTCTTTTATTTCTATTTGTACTTCTTTTTTGTAATTGTACCACTTATTAGTTTAAGTTGAGAGAAGTTCTACAGAATGGAGATCCTAGCACTGAGAAGTTTGAGGATTTACTCAGTGCTGTTGAAGGAATTGTTATTTATTATTAAATTTGTTTGTTGCCCATCTCTTAATGAAATGACTCTGGGTGGCTTACAGCATAAAACATTAAAATCATCACATATAAATATATCTAAAACAGTAAAAATAGAAGTTCCCATTCAAATAAAATTATAATTAAAAGATGAGGAGGGAGGGAACAGGATGTGTATGTAGTGGGGGAGTGGGATTGCCTCTTAGGACCCCAAGCCATCTGGCAGAGCCAGGTCTTCAGCCTCCTGCATAAGGTTAGGAGGGTGGGAGTCAATCTCAACTCAGGGTGTAAGATGTTCCAAAGGGCAGGAGCCACGGCAGAAAAGGCTCTTCTGGCCCCAGACAGCTGAAATGCCTTAGCTGATGAAGCCCATAGCATGCCTCCTCTGCTGGTGCTGGTGGGGAGGGCCAGTCCCAGTGGAGTGAGATGGTTCCTCAGGTAACCTGCACTCATGCCATGCAAGGCTTAAAGGTAATAATCAATGCCTTGAATTGCTTCCAGAAGCAGACCAACAGCCAGTGCAGCTCACGGAGCAGTGGTGTAATTTGGGTCATTCTTGGGACCCCAAGAACTGCCCCCACCGCCGCACTCTGCACCAGTTGAAGCCTCTGAATGCTCTTCAAGGGTAGGAATAATAAATATTTTTTCAGCTTGAATACAGGAAGTTGAATTTGGCTGACTCAGAAGATTCAGTCAAGATTAATGATAGAAAAGTATAAATATACTGTTGACAGTTCCTCCTGCTTTCAAAAAGAAGCAAATATAATTTACTTGTAAATATTTTTATGGCATTCATTAGAATTGTCATATGGAAAGAACTCTTGAAGTAAGCATTCTGGAAGGACATGCTAACACTTCTATTTTAGGGTTCTTGCACATATATTTTCAATTGAAACTTTTATATAATAATCTTTACCAGGTCATGTCTTTAGGATGATTAATACAGTTTCAAATGCAGCTTTAATAAAAGTTTCTATTTTTTTTAAAGTCCAAAGTTATAATTGATCAGAAGAAGGTTTCAGTTTTTAGATTTCAATTAATCTAAAAGATTGATTTGATTAATTAATTTATAGTAAGCAAATGTCTCTAAGTCACGATTACAGTAAAGGATTTATACTTGGTTTATCATCTACCTAATGTAAATATAAAAAAAATTAAACACATACATAGCATTCATTTTGGATTATTACAGTTAGTATTAAGAATTTACATCATCAGTGTCTTCATGTGTATTATTTCAGTGATCATCTAGAAAATCATAATTAGACCTTAAAGTCAGGGCCTTCATGTATCTGTTACAAAATTCCAGAAAATATTTCTGTTTATTACACCAAAATCAATGAAGAATCTATCATATTAGAATTATTATTCATTTAAAAGGATTCCTTCCTATTTTACCAAATGTGCCATTGGTTGGAGGTATAGAAGGTTTTTCTTATTTGAAGCCTATACGTATATTTAGTTATTGCTTTATATTTAAATTTTTAATGTTGGAGTCATAGCGCTTCAATTAATCTAAATCCAGATTGGAAATAGGGAGATTGTAAGCCCTCAGTATCCTGGTCCAGTAAATACACTATTTGCAACTTTACTTCTTGAAGCTTTAAGAGTTGGTTCTGGATGGGGAGCAACAGACTCAGACTCAACCCTTCCAAGACTGAGTGGCTGTGGCTGCCGGCTCCCAGGTATGGTCAGCTGACTCCATCGCTGACTATAGGGGGCGAAACTTTGGCTCCCTCAGAGAGGGTGCGCAATCTGGGCGTCCTCCTGGATCCACGGCTGACACTGGAAGACCAGTTGGCGGCTGTGGCCAGGGGGGCGTTTTACC
>NW_015386959.1:62619-85333 GCF_001527695.2 Protobothrops mucrosquamatus
GTTGATTCCGGATCTCCCCTCCTTCCGCCGCGCCCTCAAGACATGGTTGTTTCAGCAGGCAGGACTGGCCTAGGGATATTTTAAACTGGTTTTTAATTAATTTTAAAACATGAATAGGCCTATTATATATATCTTTTAATTGATTTTAAATTTTGTAGATTTGTATTGATTGTTCTGTTTTTTAATTGGCTGTAAGCCGCCCTGAGTCCACTGGGAGAAGGGCGGGATATAAATGCAATAAAACTTCAAACTTCAAAACTTCAAACTATCTAGAATGTTTTAATTATAATAATATAGTTGTGATCCTTATGCTGAATGCCATTTTATCTAGAAGAGGAAGCAGTTGATAGCCTATTTTGTACCATCTATTAATTTTTAGAATCAGAAGAATTGACCTGACTGATGATTAACTTGATGTGTGCCCACAATTTTCTCAATTTTGTTTATGTGTATATTGTATTTTTGATTTGTGCATTATTATTTGCTAATGACTTCATTAATCATTGTATATTAATAAGCCAAATAGAGATTAAATAATTATATATTACTTATGTGGGTAACATTATTTGGGTATGGAAGCTAATTGGGCTTGGGCTGGTTAGTACGTGAGTGGAAAACTGAGGATTCCCAGGGCTTTAGACCAGATGAAAAGAAAGATTACATTGGCGAAACACTTCCATATTTCTGCAGAGAGAAAGAAGTATATCCATAAAGTCACCAAGAATCAAGTTTGACTTGAAGAAACTTTACTTCTTACTTGTACACAGAAACAATATATTGAAATAATAACCAACATTTTATTTTAGTTAGGATAGTTCCCTAAGTGCTGTCATTTTGTATTATTTTAGCTCCAAATCTGAATTGTTTCTTGAGCAAATATGGAAAATGGAAGTAAACAGGTGTGAAGAAACCTTAATGGGTTGACTCCTTCTATCTTAATGGACTGTTATCTTGTGATGGATACCATTCTGCCAGCAGAAATTATTTTTAATGACTGCATTTCTAGGTGGTCCTCAGATCTGTGGTAAAGGAATAGGGAACCCCTTGAGATCAGGAAATACCCTTGCATAAGGGGAAACCTGCTTTGTAAATTTATATGTAGTCCAATCATTGCATAGCCATGAATTTGGAGAACTGAAAGGTCAATATCCATCAGAACATAATAGCAGCAAAATTTAAGGCATCAGGCTAGAAACCAGGAGATTGTGAGTTCTAGTCCTGCCTTAGGCATGAAAGCTGACTGGATGACTTTGGGCTAGTCACTTTCTCTTAGGCAGCTCACAGGGTTATTGTAAGGAAAATAGGAGGAGGAAGGAGTATTAAGTATATTTGCTACCTTTATTTATAAAAATAATAAAGGCAGCATAAAAATAAATGTACATGGGACATGAATAAAACATACTGTTATTCAATGGGAAGAACTGGGTTGTAAAGAAAATATTTCTAGCTTGGTTAAGTTGAAAAGGGAAATAAAATTAGCCTATAAGTATAATTAGTTTTATCTATCTTCAAGTATAATTAGTTTTATTTATCTTCAAGCTATTACAAATTTACAGAAATTGATTTTATTTGGCAAGTTCTGTATTTCTGATAAATTGACTGTTTTGCCACCATTATTTTGTTGTGTCAGATATGCACATTATTTTAGGATCAGAAGCTAGAGTTGACCTATCATATTTAGAACAAAAAAAATGCCGTGGCATAACAAAAGCTAACTTTGATTTTGTTTAATTTGAATGTATAATATAGTTATTTAAATTGTAATTAAAGACAATTTGATTACTTCACATATGTGCAATATCTTTCCCCTTCCACACAGTAATAAATATAAATGATAATATCTGGAGGAACTTGAGAATTAAATAACAATTAGGAGCTCTTGAAGCTCCACATACTTTTCTCAGTGTAAAATGGATTCTTTGAATAATTACTTGGAATTGCTATTATAGGAATAGATGTTTTTAAATTTATCTGATTTTTAAAAAATATTTGGCTAAATCCTTTAATAAAGTATGTCTAAAATAGTCTATAATGCATTTAGAGAAGCAACAGATAATCATGTTGTGGCCAAGCTTATATTAATTAAATTGAAAATATTTTATTGTTTTTTTCCCATTCAGTTAGGGTTTCTATCTGTACATAGTCTTAGATGAAATAGAAACTAGGTTTACAAACAAATCCTTTGGAATGGTGATAATGCAACTCCTAAAAAAACCTAAAATCTATTAATCAGCTGATTAACAGAAGTGAATATTGTAATATATCCCTAGCATTCTTCAATTTCTGCTGCATTTGCTCAGCAAAAGTCTTCCATCCCTGAAATATGGCTGGGTTTATTTACTTGTTTTGTTAAAATTGTGAATGCATATTTTCATTATGATTCACTTTTTGTCTTCTCTGTTTACTAGACAAATTATGAAAACAGAATATACAGCTTGAAAGTAGAGTGTGGGCCTAAATATCCTGAAGCACCTCCAACAGTTAGATTTGTAACTAAAATTAATATGAATGGAATAAATAATTCCAATGGAATGGTAAGTTGGATGCAAAATGAGCCAACTAATTTGGCAGGAATGTTGTGAAGGATTCTGCTTGGCAGGGAGACTGGGCTTAGGGTTAAGGAACATATCACTTTATAAGTTGTCACGTATTGTTTGTAACTATATACATCTGGATCACTGTGACTATAGCCAAAATGATGTGGAGATTGATTACATTTTTTTAAAATTGCATATTGGTAAATACACCACAATATTAAAATTTTGATTCAGATATAAAATAGCTCACAACAGGATGTTTAGTAATTAATAGTGAAAATTAAAACTTTTAATTTAGTAGTGTTTTATTTGTTATCAGAGATTGTTAAATCATAGAACTGACTATGGGAAATGCACAGTGAAGAGAAGTAGTGGGAACTGTAATCCCACTTTGCCATGGCAGCTGCAAGGAGGAGCTTTGATGGAGGAGAGGCTAAAGATGTCTGTTTCTGATAATCCCCTTAATGTTTAGATCTAATTGGACTGTCCTGGATAGATAGATAAACAATTAATGAGATTGTATCTGCAAATTGTTGAAGAATACTATATAAGAATTTCTATTTTAAAAGCCAACAGTTATGCATGTTCCAGAAATTAAATATGAATAGCTGAGTATTTTTTTAAAGATAAAGCAATGTCATTGAATATTTAGTGTACTATTCCCAGAAAAGGTAATTGGAGCATATTAACAGTTAAACAGTATTTCTTGAATATAAAACATATATGCATAAATAATTTCCTGCTTTTTATATGCTTTTCCATTTTTGAATTATTAAGGAAAAATTATATTCATGCCTTGAAAGCATCCCTCTATGCTTAGGTTTAAAAAAAAATTCAAAGGGCACCAACATAAAGTTCTTATTTCAGACACTGTGAGCTATAATTTCTTTTATGTTGTAATCATTAGTCTCCTTTTTTTGCACTTAGAAATTAATGTAGCAGTTTGAATTGGTGTTCATATTTTCTGAAATATACATGCTGAGCTTTTGACACCATTCTAGAATAAATTATTCTACATTCTCGGTTTACATGTATGATTTCTTTCTTTATAGGTGGATGCACGGAGCATACCAGTGTTAGCAAAATGGCAAAATTCTTATAGCATTAAAGTTATACTTCAAGAGTTAAGGCGTCAAATGATGTCCAAAGAAAATATGAAGCTTCCACAACCTCCAGAAGGGCAAACTTACAACAATTAATTTTAGCTGAATCCCAAACTTGTCTTAAACAACTTCTACTTATGTTAATGTCTTGATTCAATTTCACAATGCAAACCACCCACACATTAAGAGTTTCTGCTGGTGTATATGATCTGGACATTGAAAGAATATACATATATACAGTATATATATATATGTATGCCCCATATGTTTTCAGGCACAATCAGAGAAAAAAGGCAGCACAATTTTTTCCTCTTTACCAAGCACTATCATTTTAAGCATAAGCCTGAAGTAGCCTAAATTTGGAACTCCAGTGTTTCAAGATGAGCGCATGATCGGAAGTGTCAGGTTGCTGTGGAATAATGTTTCAGAAACTTTTTGCAAGAAGAAAAAAAAACTAATGGCATGCTTTATCCATCTTGCTTTAGTAAAAGAGCTGCAGATTAAAACAATTAAGTAGCAGGTACTGCAAATACCATTGCTCAACTTGTTTAATTTTTGCAATGTGTGGGTGCTGACTGCTAGTAGTGTTTCAGAATATGGTCAGGATTGTTTTGATACTTGTATTTATAAAATGGGGGAATGATTTTATTTTAAGCAGCTCCTGTGTGTTTCATGTAATGGACATTGCAAATATTTGTTTACAGTCTTCGTTCTAATAAACCATGCATTTAAGTTTTAGTGAAACCAACAAACAAAAAAAAGGAAATAGGTGTATGGATATGTGATTGAGAATAAAGTTAGTCTTCAAATGTAAATAAAATGTGAAAAATATTCCCTGAGGCTGTGCTATTTCTAAATTTATGCTGGCAGTACCCTGCAAAATTAAGAAGTCAGATGTTGCTCCTAAACTTGTCTTAATTACCCTCTTTTTCTTGGTATCTAGGCTGCTGGAGCAATTTTAATGGAACCAGTTATATTAGACTCTGCATGTGTAATTTTTAATTTTCAACTAAATGGCCCTCTAATTGTAACCTTTTTGCTTTTGTGATGCTCAGTTCGTACGTTGAATTCTTGAACTCTCTTTGCTATTAGCAGGTATAGTATTAAAAATAATAAGAGGGGAAAGATACAACTCCTTGTAAGTATGTTATTGCTGGCTTTTTAGGTGCTTTTGTGTTTTGTGCTATTGCTGCTCGATGGTTCAGGAGCCCTAGATGGACAGTAAGGTGTTGAAAATTCAGTCTGCCTTTTATTTCTTTCCTCTTCATATTGATTGAGATATGCATGCAAACCCCTTGAACAAATTGAGGTCTCTTATTCATATGCCAGCAACTAAGGTACTATCTAAGGTACAAGATCTGTGTAGCCATTGTGGATGTATAATCTATTAGCTCAGCCTAATCTTGTTTGCAGAGTATAAATGTTAATCTTAGAAATATTTTCTTTTTGCTACCTTCATTTTACATGAGTGGAGACATGTAGGAATAAATTCCTACATAAATAAATAAATGTAGGAATAAATTCCTTTTTCTTTGTTCCTTTTAAATTAATAAACAGGATAAGCAGCTGTTTAAGGGATGCTTTCTGCTAAGAAAATGTTAAAATTTTGTGTTTCATGAAATGCAGTTTGCAGCTTCTATCTTCAGAATAAATGGAAATCAAGAAAAGATTAATCCATATTTTCAAATATATTAAAAGTGAACAGCAGTTTCTTCATGATGTGGCCTTCATAACTAATGCATGTTTTATAGTTGGATATCTATATCTTACAAATTGTCTTATAGGAAATTGCCCTAAATATACACATGGTAAGTAAACCTCAGAGCTGAGTTCCTAAATGTATTTTGCTAGATTATGAGCTTTCTGAATGTAATGGAACTTAACTTTTTAGTGTATGTATGTGTATTTACATGCATACATTATTTTATCATTGCTCCTACCATTTTGAGAAAAAAAAACCTCCACTATGATAATCTAATCATAAGAAGAAGGCTTTCTTTTTGAAAAATTCTGATAAGATACATTTCCCAAGTTGACCAGCTTTTCCATTTCCATTCCACTATACTTTATTGATACATAATATTGCCCTTTCTTTGATAAGTTTCTATCGGGACTTAATTTGATAAATTAGCAATATATATGTGATTGACTACCTGATTCTACATTCAAGATCTGGATAACATGAACTGAGGTACCAGGAGTGAAAAGTGTGGAACAGTATGACTGGGAGTGGGCAGTTGCAAAAACCATCTGGAGGAGCCTTGAAGGTTGATGAATTATACCCCTAAAGCCATTTTGTGCCTTTTCCCCTTAAAGCTTGGCAACTTTTCAGTGTAATGATATTAGTAAGATTATAAAAACAAAGTTCCTTGAGCACAGAGCCATGTGTAAGACAGGGCAACTTTACATCAGCCTTAAATTAACTATTTGGTGGTGCAAAATATGTATATGTGACAACAGTATAAATAAGGCAAGCAAAAAAAATTCCTTTCTAAATCCCAGTGCACAATAATTTTTTAAAAATGTGCCTCGAAATAAAGGTATTGCTAAAGGATAATTAACAAGTATGAAAATGGGTTTAAATTTTGTACTAAGCCATTATTTTCTAACCATGGTTTCTGAAAGAAGCCAGAATTTGCAGAAGTCTCACAATATACAAAATAAAAACTATGTTATTACTTAAATATGAATCCATCAGACCATGTATGATATACAATTCAGGCTTCACACATACTGCTAAGCCATAGCTTGTTTTAATAAGCCATTATGGCCTGGTTCATATGCAATACTAAGCCATCAATCATGCTTTTATAAGCCACAATTACTGGGCTAACACACCACATTAAGCTAAAACTAAAATCACCTTAGGGCATAGAGTTAGTGATGTGTCAACCCAGCCTTTGGATGTACAGGTTTGCTCTTACTATGAAAAAAGGCAGCTACCTCAGCAAGTACTGAGGGATAAGGATTTGGGAAGATGCGAGGTCAGAGTTGTGTGCACCAAGTGATGGCTTCAAGGCCTAAGATATCTTGGTTACTTTGGGGTATTAATGATGAATATTGCCTCATTGGTAGTGCTGAAACAAGATGCAGCCATCAATTTGGTCAGCTGATGTCTGTTGAATAAAGAGATGCCATCTTGTCTTTTCCCTCAGGCAGCAAAATGTATTGCACCGGCTTTGTATGAGTGATTTTTTTTTTGAGGGTCCGACTCATTCTGATATACTGAGAATAGTACATTATTAGTATTCTGTTTTCTAACGTGTGTTGACTGCATTCGCTTCTCCGTGTTTGTTTGATTGTTTCACTGTAGTTGCCTATAATAAATGTTTGGAACAAGTGCCATTTTTAAGCTGTATGTTTGCTCAAGGACAATCATGCTGTTATGAGGCCTAAACAACAACAAAATAACATCTGCATAGGGAAGCCCCCTTCCTCCAATCTCCCAGTATTAGGTAACCCCCCCAACCCCAAAAAGAATACTGTTAGGCTTAGACTTCACAAAATGGAGAGGCATCTTTTAAACTAGTGTTTTTCACCCACAGCAACTTTAAAATGTGCGGGCTTCAACACCCAGAATTCTCATGCTGGCTGGGGAATTCTGGGTGTTGGTCCACATGATAGCAGTGTTCCAATATCTCAGGGGCTGCCACAAAGAAGAAGGAGTCAAGCTATTCTCCAAGGCGCCTGAAGGCAGGATGAGAAGCAATGGGTGGAAACTGATCAAGGAGAGAAGCAACCTAGAACTAAGGAGAAACTTCCTGACAGTTAGAACAATTAACCAATGGAACAACCTGCCTCCAGAAGCGGTGAATGCTCCAACACTGGAAGTTTTTAAGAAGAGGCTGGACAGCCGTTTGTCTGAAATGATGTAGGGTTCCTGCCTGGGCAGGGGGTTGGACTCGATGACCTCCAAGGTCCCTTCCAACTTTTATTATTATTATTATTATTATTATTATTATTATTATTATTATTATTATTATTATTATTATTATTATTATTATTATTATTATTATTATATCTTAAAAGTTGCTGATATTGAGTAACACCCTTTAAACAACATTCTGAAACTGGCAGTTTCAGTCCCTACTTGTTACTATAAGAAGGGAAACTGTACCTCTTCATCATCTTTGCATTCAATCACCTGGTACTGTTACTACCTAGCTGCCATGGGCAATAGACCTTTACATTCTCTGCTAATCTGGCTTGTCCTTTTCTAATTAAGCTTTACTGCATCTTGTAGAAACGAATTTCAACATATTTTTTTGAGTGAAGGACAAGAATTGGAAAATGTTTGGAGCTGACCCTGAGTTTGAGTAGTACAGTATAGGTCAGGATAAGGTTAAAAGAGTTCTGCCTCATTTATTATAGGTTAACTTAATGCAAAAATACATTGAGTATTATCTCTGACCAAGAAAAGGAATTGGATGATACACTTCAGGATAGCTTTATTACATTTCACCCCAATAAACACTTTGTAGAACATGTTTAATGGCAGTGTTTAATTATATGCACAGGTGTCTACCATTTGTCCTGTGATAAGAATTTTTATTTATTAATTTACAATAAAAAAGATTGCTTTCTTTCTTTCCACAGCTAAGATGGCCATATTCAAATGGCTTCATATTCAAAGAAATGAACCTTTTTGACAATTTGATAAGTCCTTCTAATGGTCAGAAGGTCACCATCCCTTTCACCCTATTCCAGATACCAATGATGTTGCTCTATATGAAATCTGCCCATAAAGAGATTCACAATGTAGTTTGTAATTAAAATGTGTCTCTTCCATTTTTACCTGTTGTAAAGCAAAAATAACTCTGCCTGTATACTGCAGTATTCTTCCATCAGTGCTGCATAAATAATGGCACTGATGCAAAACTTTTAAGTTATGACTTGACAAGCCATCTTATGTAAACAGGCAGTACTGATACTATTTTCAAGTTTACAGTAAACATCATAGTGGTACAGGAAGAAAGGAAATGTGTTTTTTAGAAACATTAACTGGCACTATGTTCAGAAGATTTAGTCATGGATTGTCTCCATTCCTGTATGCTACCATTTACTTTTATGTGTATTGCCTATCAATACTATTTTTATATATAAAAGCAATATTTCATCTAACTTTCATAAGGATTTGTGTGATGCTAGTGTCCATGCACCAACACAAAATAGCACGCTCCATTCTTCAGCTACATTGTCTTGTTCCATGATGAACGTGCAAGTATACTTCAAGGTTTTATACTGGGAAATTTCATGTATTCCGTTTTCAGCCAAGACAGGTAATATTCTTCCACAGAAGTCATCTCTGAGGATGTAATGTGTACATGTATTTGTATGGAGAGAAAAATGCCTCTGTTCTTGGTCACACAAATAATTGACCCAGATTGCCACAATTAGTCATACTCAAAATGCATTCACTATGAATCTTCCATTTAGAGCAAATGAGAAATTCTTGTTCGCGTCATTTTCCCCACATGCTTACATTTCTCTTGAGACAAGAAAAACGGGCTTCTTTTGCTCTTATTTAGAGAAAGTAAACAGTATCACCACAGAGGAGGAGGAGGAGCAGCAGCAGCAGCAATAGCAGCAAACTCAAGTACACTTGGATATTGGCAATGGGCCTTATCACTTGACATATACAACAGTCCTTGATATTTGCCTTGTTATGTAATGTTTCTGCAGCCTTCCGAGTTGTGGTTTGATTTTACGTAATAAGTAAAAAATACATTTTTGTATTACCTAGCCAAATTATGTGTAGTGGCTGCTTAATTCCTAGACCTATCATTTTAAGTCACCTATGTTCAAGAAAAAAAGCAGCATCTATTCTATTGCATGCCAGTCTCTTCCAGTGAGAACATTATGTTACAAAGCAAGATCTGGTTCTGGCTGGCTGTAGATGCTGCAAACATGTTGGATCTGTGTGTTGCAACCCCAAAATAATCCAACCCACAACATCAGCAAGTTCTTGTACAGATACATTCTTCCCTCCTGTGGAATTTGCCACCCATTCTATTGGATAGTGAGGTGACTTCACAAGCTGCAATCTTTTGTGAACTGTGTGATTTTATGTCAATCCTGCTTTCTCGCAAGACGTGCAGGTGATGCTGAAGATCAGATGTTGCTGGCAGAAGAGCAGCCTGATTTGATTGATTCTCTTGATCTCCAATGCAAAGGGAACTCTAACAATAGTCATTGCTCTAGAAAAAACAGTCTTCAAGAGAAGGGAGATGAGCATTCAGTCCATGAAAGTCTGGATTACTTGCCTTCACACAGTAACATTTATAAGAAGTGGCTGCAGGAGCAAGCCTACAGGTACTTGACTTAAATCTGTATTTATATGTATCTTAGAATTGCTATTATAAGGGACAAACATGGAGTGCTGTTTTCAGTTTACTTCCTCCTTTTTAATTTTTCATCTCCCCTTCAATAATCAGCTAGGATTCTGTGATCACTGATCAAGCTTAACTCTTTAAATGGCATTGGTGTTGGATTATTAAACAATGAGCTGGGTCCCCCTCCAAGGTGTCAATGTTTTTTTAAAAAAACTTATTCAGGCTTTCATAGACAAAGAATCAGAGCTCATCTTGACTTTTAATGTCCTCTACTGGATTAAAATTTAATTTTTAAATGGAAGTAATTTATTTACTTCTTGCCCCACCATAATCCCAAGAAGTGATTTGTTTTATTCATTGGGAGGCATATATTGGGGGGGAGGAACATGGTACTCTAAAATTTGAGAACATCTCCCAAATTAATTTCAGGAAGTCTTGAAACTATAAGACTCTGGATATTATCCTCATAGGACTAGCACTCTGAACTGGGAATTTTACAAAGAACTGCCAATACAGGTAGTCCCTATTTACCAGCCACTAATTTAGCAACTGTTTGAAATTATGATTAGTACTGAAAAAGGAGACTTGCAACTGGTCTTCAAAGTTGTGGACACTGCAGCATTACCACAGTCATGTGATCAGGATTCGAGCATTTAGCAACTGCTGGACATTTAGGACAGTTGCAGCATCCCACAGTCACACTCAGCTTTTGACAAGCAAAATCAATGGAGAAACTGGTAGGAAGTTGCAAGTTGTGGTCACACGATGTCGTATTTAATGGTGATTCCGTTAACAACTACAACTAGAATTGAAGTGACATTGTAAATCAGGCACGGTCACGTGACATTTTACTTCATGATCTCATTGCTTGATGGAGTTGCCAGTCCCAACTGCGATAGGTAGGTGAGGACTGCCTCTATGCATTTATGATAATAAAAAATCATAGATATGTAGTATGCTCACGTGTTTGAAAATGCCTTTCATGGAGACAGTGACAAAGTACCAGTAAGTAGTAGTATATTAATAAATGATTTTGGGATGAAGGAATTCTAAATCTGATGCAATAAGTAAGCTAACAAAGTTTCTCGTGTTCAGAAATTTATCAAAATGAAATATGTAGATTTTAATATTGTGAATTAATATAGCACTTATGGCAGCTGTGTCCAGCTTGATGTCATCCAGATGTATATCAAGTTTCTAAAATTACTCAGTTATAATGGCTACCAGATAAATTCCTAAGTGATTATGGGAATTAATTGAGCACATCTGGTGAGCCTGAGGAACTAACTGGGCTATAAGTCAGGGAGTAAATTCCAGAAAATTAGTAGGCTTCATTCTTGAGTCAATTGACATGGTTACACAGTTAAATCAGGATTATTGTATATTTAGGTATATAATCTTGCTAAAGTGAAGCACTTTTTTTGTAATGCACCTGTTCACCTTGCTAATACTAATCAAGGGGAAATGGTCAAATGTGGCAGCGTGACCTATCCCTTCATAAATAATTTATGTGAGTCAGATCATTCAGTCCAGCAAAATTAATCTAAAAATTAATGACAGCAAATCTAGAATATCTATTTCTTTGATATGTGTAATTTTCATTAACAATCCAGCAGGTAAAACAGATTATTTGCAGGGCTTTTCAACCAGTGGTACGGGTACCACCTGTGGTACATTGGCACCTAGCAGGTTGTACGCGACCATCCTAGAAAAGTAGTGGGGGAGGGGAATGAGCTGAACCGGTGGCAGCACCACACAAGCTTGAGTGAGAGATGGCTGGAGCTGCAGGGCTGTCAGAGCTCAGCGGAGGTGCCAGGATCAGTGCCGCTTTCCAGCTGATCGGCACGTCTTCGGGGCTGTCAGGGCTCAGTGGAAGCGCCAGGATCAGCGCCAGGCTCCAGCTGAGCCCTGAAGAAGCACCAATCAGCTGGAAAGCAGCACTGATCCTGACGCTTCTGCTGAGCCCAGAAGAAGCGCCGATCAGCTGGAATGTTGCAGCATCTCCAGGGTCTTGTGATTTACATTCAGATGCTTGGCAACTGATTCATATTTATGACGGTCACAGTGTCCCAGGGTCATGTGAAGTGACCAAAACCTGCTGCAACCACCCAGCAGATGGGGGGAATAAAAACCAAATGCCCCCTACCCCACCCCCGCTGCCAATCCTCAACAGAAATGCTAACAATGAAAACCTCGGACAGGAGGAAGAGCGCCGCCGGGCGCTGTCTTGCTTAGGGGGCACTTTTTTCAGTGCCATTGTAACTTCGAACAGTCACTAAGCGAACTGTTGTAAGTCGAGGACTACCTATACTTTATCACTTTTTTCCTTTTTTTTTTGGCCATCAAGTTTTTGACACCTTGCTAGACGACTGGTAGTACTCGGATGTTGCCATATCCTAAAACTGGTACAATGGGTGAAAAGGTTGAAAAGCCCTGATTTAGAGTACACTGGTGAGATTTTTGATTAAATTTGAGTTTGCTTCTCTTGAAAAGACATTATATCAGGGGTGTCAAACTGTCGGCCCATGGGCCAGATGCATCATGCCAAAACCGCGCCCACCCCAGCTCTGGCAATGGAGAAAAAGTCACAATATGTTGTGACATGTCACATGATGTGGCAAGTTTGATACCCCTGCATTATATAGTCAATTTTCCCAACAATTTTCACAACAATTAGAGGTAGTTTTCTGAATATGCATATTGGCTTTCTCAGTCTGGTCCTCTCCAGATGCATTGAGCTTCAGTGAATCTAATTGTCAGCCAGTAAGATTTATTTTCTAGATTTTATATACCATTGCAGTCCAAACCAAATCTGAACAGTAGCTTTGTTAAATTATAATGTGAGTAAGAACATAATAATGCACGATTTTCTGGCATAACAACATCAGGAGCCGTGTAGCCATCTCAGCTATTCTCAAGGCTATCCAGAAGAGCCAGGATTTTATTGTGTTCTGGATGAGGTATTCCATAGGATAGGAACTCCTACCGTGAAGGTTACCCTAAACATTTCTGAAAAGATTTCTTAGGGATTGGGTTCTCACCTACTGGATCTCACTGGATAGATAGATATATATCCATATTGCATATCTGCAAGACTGTATTCTCCATACAGTCTTGCAGATATGCAATATGGATATACCAAGTTGAAAATGAGGGCTGCTGCATTCTGGAGCTTCTCTTACTCTTTCCTAAAGCTATCATAAATATTGTCAATCTATGCATCCCTACTTTTATAAGTGTACCAACCTATAGTATATAATAGCAATTAATATTTTTGACATATTTCATCACTTATTCATAATTAAACCTATACCTTCACTAAACAGGATCAGGCCATTGTTAATTTTTTGGTAGCTTTCTCTTTTCTCTTAGTTTTGCAAGAAGAATCATTTTTTTTTCTTTCATGTCATACATTCTGGTTCTTTTTGTACACACTCCTATTACATCACAAGTGTGATGTCATTATAGCTCATACACTTTTCATTGTTGCGCTCAAGCATGGTTTGGTCAGCTGATGCTTTCAAATTATGGTTTTAGTAAGAGAAGGGTAGAATTAAGTACCTTAGTCATATTCATGCCATAGGTGTTATTCTTCACTAAGAATCTGAACAGAATGAGCCACTTTCTGGCACATGTTTGCCCTTTAACTGCAAGCACAAAGCCCAAATATGCTTACACTATTCTTTGCAAACTAAGATCTCTAATCTAGTGAATACCTTGCAAATGAACATTCAAATGTGCTATAGAGATTAAAGTGTTGTGCTAGAATTAAAGGGACCCAAGTTTAACAATTTAATGAACCATTTAACCATGATTCAAAGTTACAGCAGTTTCAGAATAAAAAGTGAGTTGTGACCTGTATTTGCACTTATGACCATTATATTTACTCTTGCAGTCATATGATTGCAATTTTGGCACTTGGCAACCAGATCACAACTGGTTGCAGTGTCCTGTGGTCACATGATTTGGAACCTTTGTTGCCAATGAAAAAAACACTCACTGGGGAAGCTGGGTTCACTTAACGACCAGATGATTTGCCTAATGACCACAGTGATTTGCTTAATACACTGTAAATGCTATCATCAAATCTTGGTGACTTACGACTACAATGACTTATGACAGAAATTCTGGTCCCAATTGTGGTTGTAAGTTGAGGACTAGCTATAGAGAATATATATGGGGGAAACTACAGGATCAATTATCTCCCACAAGCAAATAGAGCACAGCACCGCAGGAATCTTATCTCATTTGAGACACTAAATCTTTCCTAGTTTGAAAATACCTCCCATTATATCTTTTTCTCTGCACAAGGATTATAAAGTACTCCAGTGCCATCTGTTGATGACAGTGAAAAGTGCATGCAGATCAGACAGGAGATGAACTGAATAAAGCAAAAGATGGGAAGACAAATCATATTAGGAAAAAAAATCACATCCATACTTGAGAAATCCATGCTCTTTCATTAGAAGAATCAAGCAATATGCCTAACAATTAAGACAGGGGAGCAAGTGCTATAAATAGGGATGAGGAAAGTTTTAAATGCCATTTTGTGTTGTGGCCACATTTTAGAAAAATGCTTATTTCTATGTCATTTTTCCTGCTAAAGGTAGTCAAGTAATTCACAGAATAACAATAATATGCAATTTAAAAGTAGGAGTGTAGTAAAACAATGGAAAGAATTGTGTTTTGAAACTTATCTACAATAATTCTTTGCAGGTTTTATTGAAGAACTGCAGTTTAAAACACCTAAAACAGATTGTAAGGAAAGATATATTCTTTGTCCAGAGGTGCTGATGGACTTCTATTCTTGTTCCTTAAAAACTGGGACTGAACTTGCTAAGATTCTTGAAATGTTTCTGAACTGGGGATGATGGTGAAAATGAGGCTGGATTTGGCAAACTATTTTCATATTTCAGCAATTAAGAATGAGCTATTACATCAGTGTATATTTAGTTCAAATGTATATATATAAAACAATATATAACAAAACAAGCTAAATGTTACCCATAATTAATATATCTCAAAAGCAAATGGTTGTACATCTCAAAAGTTCTTATTAGAATACATAATGATTTTAAACCAGTTTGCTTTTGTTGATTTTTTTTCTTAAAGAAGTTGAAATTTCCTCAGGGTTAATAGTTAGAGTGACTTACAATATGCCACACATATTATTTAGACTGTAGGATTGTTGTGCTGCAAAAAGGGAACAAAACAGAGTAGAATCAAACAAAGTCATTGTTTTCTTAGTGAAGGTTTTCCTACATGTCTCTTGCTTCTCAGGATTAGTCACTGAATCAGTTTTAAAATCTAGATTCCATCATCCTAAGCATTAACTAATTAACTTTTATGGAGCTTTTGCCCCAAAGCCACTAATTAACTCCATGATATTTTTTGCCACTGATATGGAATTGCTTCCTCCCCCCCATTTTTTTAAAGAATGGATTGGGATCGATGGTTGGTGATGGGGACCATTGGAACAGCAATCGGAATTCTGGGTTTCCTGACTCACCAAATAATTGATTACCTCATCAGATTAAAATGGGGCCTGGTGGAAGACTATCTTCAGGTAAAAGAAAATTATACAATATAGCTTTTATTACAAAGTTAAACTCAACTGAAATGTTCTTGTCTGATATTAGGATTATGCTACATTCATTACCTTTCTCCCTGCTCAAGTATTGATTACAGTTATCTCGAGATTTTAAATTGTGGGCTGGGTGACATCAAGATAAAAGTTTGCTTTATTTTGCTTAGCATATTATGTTGCCCCAGCTACTATAGTCCATAAATGAAGTTTATGCTTTACATGTTTTATAAATCCAGCCAAATATGACTCACCAATCAACATGCTTAAGCAAACCATGGCTTGGTAAGATGTATAGTTCCAATCATTGCATACTTCATATTTTCTCTTCACAAGATTGCCCATTTTTATAAAAAGATCTTTGTCCCACTTTGCTTGTATAGCAATGCAGTGAGGTCATTTTCATGTTTACTTAATACCAGGTGAGTTTTTTCAGCCCCCCAATGAGGACAACTAATATAAATGTCAGTTTAGAATAGAATAGAATACTTTGTTGGCCAAGTGTGATTAGACACAAGAAATTTGTCTCTGGTGAAAAGCTTGGTAATAGCCTGTGATTTCCAAATAAGCCACAATTAATTATGATAGTTTGTATGTTTGCATTTGAAATCCATAAGGTGACTTGTTTGATTCTGACTTTTATTGTCTGCATATGCACATATGCCCATTTGAGTCAACCAGGCAAGGACAGTTTTAGAAGCAGCCATATGAGTCATTGTCAAAGGTTTGCATGCAACTATATCTGGGCCATATAAATCTGGATAACACTAGATGGCAAGCAAAAGATAATGAATGTCTATGGAGATTCTGAATCATCCAGGTCATAGTTAACCATAACCTGGATGACTAAGAATCTCCATAGACAAAAGGTAATGAAGTAACACACATATACACACACAAAATGTATTGGGAAAAAAGCTAACATGGGGGCAGAGGTTCTGTAAGGGGGTACTAAGAAAGTTAAAATAGATATAATTATGTGATGAAAAGAGAGTTGGAGCTTTGATCATGCATTCACAGTTTTTTGACACCTTCCCCCTATCCCACGCAGTGGGTCAATGGCACCTAATATGCCTTAGAAACCTGCTAAGATGAATAGAAGAGCTTAGGTCCAATTATCCAGTTGGAGTTCTTTCTTCCCTACAGTGATTAAAGCCAACCCTATGCAACATACCAGGCCCTATTTAGTAATTCTTCCCATTTTTCTTAAAACTTGTTCATTGAATCTAATAAAGCAAATTATGCTTCTTTGTCTATTTTGGGGGGAAAAATATTACCTAATTGAAAAATGTCAGATAGCCTTGGAGACCTGTTGCTGCCTATATATAGTAGCATTCTTTGGTTTCAGGTTTTCTTTTATTTATATTGAGAGTCAGATCAAAGGGAAGTGATGAATGCTTGAAGTAGAGCAGCCTATAAGAAATCTGCATAATATTGAATGTGTTGACAACAAGGACACAGTTGTCAGCAGAGGAAGCCTGATGAATAAGTAGTTCAGCACATCTGGGCTTTATTTTAACCTGGCAGAAGTTAAAAAAATCAATATGAAATTGAAAGCAAATGAAAGTTTTAACCAATATCTATAAGAGCAGCAGCCAGAAGAAACAAAAGGCATTTGTGTGTGTGCCATTGAATTTGGCCATAATCAAAAACATGATAGGGCTTACTTCAGCTGCAGGAAGAAGGCACTGTTTTTGTCCTACTGGTGCCCTGAGACTGAGGGCAAACATGACCAATATTTTCTTCCATTACCCTGCAAGTTTTTAACTGCCACACTTCCAATTTTCATACAAATTACTTTTCAACCATGTTGCTCTATTCACCTTGCCTCCTTATAAAATGCATCACCTCACTGAATCCAGTAACTGAATGGAGCTTTCAGAGACAAGCCCCTTTGACTCTTCAATAAAGTATCAGGCTTTGCAGATTAGTCTTTTCTCAGTAGTTTATCATATTCTTGCCCAACCTGAACTACAACTCCCTTAATTCCCAATCAAAATGCTCACTGGTCATGACTGACTAGGGCAGTGGTGGCGAACCTATGGCACGCGTGCCAGAGGCAGCACTTAGAGCCCTCTCTGTGGGCACACGCATCATGCCCCAGAGATGGCAACCGACCCTCTTCAACCAGCTGCCCGCTAACTTGCTGAGGTCCCACATGTCCGGATGCATCCCAGCACCCATGCGCTCGCTGGCCTCTGTGTGCCGGGGCCGATGGTGTCAGGCAGCAACCGCCCCGGCCCCTGCCTCATCTTGCCCTGTGACAATGGCACCCCCACCCTGCCTCGCCTTGCCTCACCCCACAGGACAAGCCTCCTGCCCACCGCCCTACCTGCTAGAGACCCCCTGGATCTCCCTCAACCCTGCCCGGCCCCCACAGACATCCCTCCCCACAAGCAACATCAAGGTGATCATGCCCACCTTGGCCACACCCACCCAATCTGCCATGACCACCACAGCCACGGCCACCCAGAGGGCCATGCCCATCTGGCACCTGGCAATAAATAAGTGGGTTTTGGGTTGCAGTTTGGGCACTCGGTCTCTAAAAGTTTCGCCATCACTGGACTAGGGCCTTTAAGGAAGATGAGTCATGGTCCTCAATGTATCCAGAATATTGCCTGACCTTGGACCTAAGCCTTCTTTTTATATTATTCTATCACTTTTTTGTGTGTTTCATTCCTAAAGTATTAGAATAGACAGTTCTAGTGATTCATTCTTATTATGTGCTTGTCTCAGTGAAACCTGCAGTATATTATCCATACCACAAGGCAGATTATGAAGATAAAATTGGATTAATACATACATATGATGCCTATCTCATTTCCTTTTCCATTTTATTTTCACTTCCCTGATATAGTTCTTCCGGTAGCTTTCCACACATTTTGTTTGTTGTTTGATCCAAACTTTTGAACTCTGAGATTCTAAAAGTGCAAAATAGAGCACTGTAAAAAATAAGCATGTCTTCTTTTTGGGTAGGATAATTTTAGAAGTAATAGCTAATGTCTAAAACTACATGAACAACAAGACATTTATTGCTGTGTACCATATTCTCTGATGCTGTAGTATCTACTCTTAAAATTTGTCCTAAAAAAAGCAGATTTTGAAAGCAATGAGAAAGCTATACTTTCTGTGTAAGAACTGCAAAATTCAGTGAATACACAAGCATTGATTTATTGCTAACAATGCAGAAGATTCTTTAAAAAAAATCAGGTGTATAGTACAAGTAAACATCTGCTTTTACTTTGATAAATGAAAACTCTGAATATAAATAGTCTGTGAAATATAGCTGAGATATAAAACTATTGTCAATGGCAATTTAATATCTTGTCATTCTGGAACTCCAGCATTTAAAACAGTGCATTTCAAAAGTACATTTCAAACTGTCCAGAACTGCTGGATGTTGGATGGCCTATAAATTTAACAAACAAACAAATAAATATGCAACTCTTTTAACTCTCTTTGCTTTTAAATGTTACTCATTTCTTCTTGGATGTAAAGACACCTACACTGAGTTTTTATCATGGTCCTGTTTGGTCTCAGATTCTTTGCTTCCATCTTTTGCAGTTTAAAGTCATCACAATTCCTTCTTAGCTTTCTACCACTAAACAGTCAGTGACAATATGGTCAATACCTTTCTTTTTTTTTCTTCCTAATGTTTTCTTACAAATGCAGGGTCAGCTTCCCCCACCCCATGATTAACTGAATATTGATCCATTGGTTGCAGTTGGAATTGATTGACCAGCATGTCAATTGAGCCTGACATTGTAGGTTTGAGAAAGAGCAATTGGTCAAAAGTTGTCCAGCCACCTTTCATGCTTAAGGTGAGACTAGAAGTCACAATCTTCTGATTACTAGTCTGGTGCCTTAATCACTAAACAAAGCTGGGTCTCAATGCCTTCCTTTCTTTTGTAGGGGAAAATGTCTAGGAGCATTTCAAAGCTGACCGCAGACCTCTACTGTTAATATAGGAAGTGCTGTTCTTAATTCCGGGGCCTATCTTTGGGCCTTATATTGAATCCACTAATATTCTGGATCACGATAGACATGGTGATTAGCAAACTTCTGATCAAAGACAAATAACAAAAATCATGGGTATTAGCAGTGCATCATGAGTGCAGACATGATGGTCACAGGGATCAGATTACTTGCATCCAAAATACAGGATGCATGCAAAGATATCACTCAATATGAATATCAAAATATGATGCACAATGTAGCAATAAAGCATCTACAGAGCAAGGAAGGGGTTTTTTTAGACCTGGGCTGTGAATAATTGTTAATGCTAAGAGATTGTAAAGAATGGCTTTTTTGGTACCAAAGACTTAGAACAGATTTTAGTCCACAAGTTTTTTGTGTGTGTTTTGCGTTATCAGGATTCTGTTAAAACCCTGATTCTACTAGTCATATGTAAGGAAACTTGAGAAGATTATGGAAATGTTTCCAAGACTGAGATAAATACCACTTAAATTTGTGAAGTGGTAGATTCAGGTTTATGTATCTGGTCTTCCTGAATTACTACAGAGTACCACATGTTTGCAATTTACAGTCAAAAGATCTGGCCTGAGGCTACAGCAGGAAATTTGTGGTAGCTTGCTGAACTATTTCATCTTTGAGGCATCGTTGATGGTTAGCCACAAGTGAATCTAACCTCAGTATCACGACATTTTTGCAAAAGCATGGGAGTCAATTTACTTGTGATGGGCACTCCAGACATCTTGATTTCAGCCAATCCAACACAAACAAAAGCAAAAAAAAGTTGTAAGATGGAAGATGGAACAATATTTTTCCAAAGATGTAAAATAGGAAATATGTTATATGGGCTTCTGTGATGATGATTTTATAAAGTACTCACTAATGATCAATGAGTTGGATGGAGATTGTCACAATTATACTCAAGTCAATGCGATTTATGTCAGAATGGATACCAAAGGTCTAGTCTCAATATAACCCAGCCTGTATCAAATCAGTTGAGTATTAGTATAAAGTTGGCAGTAGAAACATTTGTTCAGTTGGAATGATAATTATAGATGTAGCTGAATTACAAGATAATTTGCAAAGTCAGGAATGCAGCGATTATTATTGTAGGAACTGGACAAATTATTAAGTCAGTATCTTTTCAATATTAACGTAAATAAACACTATATATTAAACATATGCAGTAATATGTATAACATTCAGAACCTATTTTTAGCTTAAGCTATATAGCCAATTTAGTATGCATTTATTTAAAAATAAATGTATAAGTCTAAATACATAAATACCTAAGATGGCTTTCTGCTTGTGTGAATGCATATAAATCCACTGCTTCATTATATTTTTATTATACGGCTTGGAGGCTAATGAGATGGCTTACTAGATGAAACAGCGACTGCTATATGTCATTTGAGTGGGGGAGAGGAATTCCTCATATTTTATTAAATGATAAAAAAATAGCAGTAGACGTTGGCAAAAATGCAGTGAATGTTATACAAATAAACATATGCTTAGCCTCAATATATAAGCTGTTGACATCAACAATTGTACCTCTGTTTTGAGGTAGCTGTTCACTATTGTCATGTGGATTTGATTATGAACAGAAATACATCTGAAAGTGAATGATGAAAGTCAAGAGTTCAGCACGTATAATAAACATTATTATAGATGTTCATGGGCACGATACTACTGTTTGTTGATTGAACCTTTCAAGCAGAGTTGGAAAAATAGTTTAAGTAGTCAACTCTAAAGTCTGGTCAGTGCAAGACTACAAATTAAAAACTCTGTTATGTGACATCTCCAGCACAAAGGAAGAGTGATACTGTTGAATTGCTTCATTATTATTATTATTATTATTTTCTGAAGCCCTCTTTCTGAAAATTAAAACCATTCCTGTTTTTGTATTCTGAGAAGATAAAACACAGGTTATGATTTCTTTTGTGTGGTACTTTTTAAGATACCAGAAGAATGCTTATATATTCCTTTGTATTTATATACTGAACCATCTCTTTGTACCTACAAGCCTATTTAATCACTAGAGCCAATGACAAGCCACTAATAAGAGCCTTCATGCACTATTCCTATGTTTAGTTTTCCTGTCCTTTAGTTAGCTAATGAATCTCTTAAGCAATAAGCCAATTTCCTTTCTCTATCCTTTCCTCCCTCCCTTCAGACTTCACCACACTTTAAAATTTATTTATTTATTTAATTTATATACTGCCCATCCCACTATTGGAACAACTCTGGATAAAATGTAGTTTACACAAAAGTGAAGACTTTCTGTCTTCATATACTTCTTAATAAATCAAAGTTTTAGTTCAAGTACACGAATGTCTGTTGTTATTGATAGCTGGGGTAAACCTACACTCTGTGCCAAATAAAACAATATTCATTTTGAAGTAGAGCATTTTTAATGGGATGTCCTGTTACTTAATTTCTCAGGATTCTTCTGCTTCTGTACAGGAGCATACTCTTTAATTGGGATTCATGCCGAAATCAGATCTCCAATTTATATTTTCCCCAGGCTAAAATATACCCAATTTCCATTCCTCTGATCCATTGTGAGATTCTTTTCATATGATAAAGACAGTATGTAGATTACAAACAGTATGTAGATTAGATAAACCTTAGGAGGTCATACAATGCATTAACAGAATATTTACAGCAAATTCATGTGATAAGAGTTATAACATTCTTCTATCGCTTACTGTGTATTTGTAAAATGGACAGAAAGGCAACTTTCACATGGCCTGGATTTACATGTTGGGAATTGGACTTGCAATGATCATTTTATCATCAGGATTAGTTGTGGTAAGTGTTAAATATCTTAACAATTTGAAACAATGCGTGAAAGATGGGAAATGTTCCCTTGTAGTGAAAAAAATGACTGACAACTCACTATTTACGCTACCATACTTTAGAAAGCACATTTTATATATGAACATTATGATGGACAACATCCTATTTTTAAATAGCTGATCACTAGGGCTATTATATTTGGGCTGCAAAAATCTGCATGATCACGAGATCAAAACAGTATCATTTTATGTGAAAATGTGATTTGGGATGTTACTTGTTTCTACCACTCAGCCAGTTTCTAAAGTTCCTATGATTTTACCAAAATTCTACTTTAGAATTTACACACACACACACACACACACACACACACACACACACACACACACA
>NW_015386959.1:85433-104750 GCF_001527695.2 Protobothrops mucrosquamatus
TAAAACTTAGATTTAACTATGAATATGATAACTAAGTAATATTCTTCCTTTCTTTTTGTAGTTCTTTTGTCCAACAGGTGCCCCAAGTGGATTACCTGAAGTCATTGGTTTTCTGAATGGAGCTTCTATTCAGCAAATTTTTAATATTAGGACTTTTGCAGGAACATTTGGCTCTTGTGTTCTAGCTGTAGCATCTGGACTCTTCTGTGGACCAGAAGGTCCTATGATTCATTTGGGGTAAATAATTTATGCTTTTAAAACTGCATACTAGTAAAAAAAATAAAGCATTGCTGCATTAATTAAAGAGATTCTACTGAATGAATCTACATAAAAGGTAGAATATCAGGGACTTAATTTTCTCATTCAGTATGTTAAATAAGACAAGATACATATACACAAGTGGAGGTCATTCTAATGAAAAACAACTAGGTTTTACTAATGTAAGTATAGTATAAATTTTCTGACAAACACCAACAGAATGTGGTGTAACCTAATAAACATTTATCATATTTAATGGAGACAAATTCAGAAATAAGTGGTCAAGGAAGAAATAGAATGAAAAAAATCCAAGTGACTGAAGAAAAGTATGTTATGCTGCAACTTTTACTGTAAATTCCACTTCTAAATTATGAATGAATATATAATCATTAATCTGAAAAATCTAAATAACTCTATAAATTGCTCATGTGTATTTTGTATTTTTAATTTTTTATAAAAATTAATAAGGAGAGTCATATTTGCAAATGTTTTTTTCTAGGGCAAACATAGGTTATGGATTGAGCCACTTCAGACCAAAGATTCTTAGAATTTATTTTCCTTCCATCATCAGATTTTGGAATACAGTTGACAGGTATGGGAATTTATCAACTATGTGCTTCTAAGGACCATCTCAGTGTAGATAATAGAATGTATAAGAATGAAAATATCTGGTGAGTAGTGGACCTAGGAAATGCTGTGGATTTTGTGTACTTAGATTTAGTAATACATTTGACTTCTAAAACCCCAAAAGACTGGCGTAATGTTCAAAAGGAACTTGATACACTTGAACATTGGGCTCCAGTCAACAAAATGTTCTTCAGTTATGGGAAATAGAAGGTTCTGCATTTAGGCAGGGAAAAAAAAATCACAAATAGAAGACATAGGATCTATCTGACCGTGAGAGATTTTAAACAGTAGAACAGTCCTCCTTCTGAAGTTGTAGGTGCTCTATCACTGGTTTTTTTTTTAAACTGGATATTTGTTTTTTCTGGAATGGTATGAAGATTCTTGAACTAGGCAAGGACTTGGACTAGAAGACCTCCAAAGTTCCTTCCAAGCCTAGACAATGTGTTGTACGACGTATTCGTAACAGAATGCATAAACACTTCATTCACCACAAAATTTAATGATGGCATCCGGATATGATCTTCTTCTAATTCCATCTTCGTTTCTCTTTATTTCTTAACATAAAAAATTCCAGAAGTGAAAGTTGTATTTATTGTCCCCCATCTTTGGAGATTGGTTGCAGTGCTTGTAATAATTATGAATCTGAAATGATGTGCTGTGAACATTTGGGACCCATCTTTCTTCAATATCTTCACATTTCCACTGCAGAAAAGAGCAGTGAGCAGTTTATGCAATACATGAACAACATCATTTTAACTGGATCTAGTGGGATCTGCTGCGGGAGGGGACTGACAAAGAAGTTAAGATAATGGTCACAACTCTCCAATCACAGCACTACACCTATGAGTGTTAAACACAAAAAAGGATCAAGACTTTAGTTGTCTGGTTGTGACCACCATCTTAAGTTTTTGTTACCATATGTTTTAGATCTATAGTATTACAAGTAAGCATACATTGGAAGAGTGGGTTGCAATACAGATCTTCAGCCTGAACTTCCTCAAATCTGTACCCTCAATTTACAACCAGAATAGTCTCTGAGGCACCAGGCTGGAGAACGATTGTATAATATATCTGAAAACAACACATTTACTTACGATTTTTTTTTTTAATTGGAAAAAGAAAATTAGAGAGATTAGAGAAATCAATTCATGTTACACTATCGAGCACAGTATTTCTGGAGTACAGACAGCACAAACAAATATGCTAAAATTGCCAAGCCAAATGCATAAAAGAATATCAGAACATAACTCTCCAGAGTTGATTTTTGATTATCTTCTGTCATGAACTAACATAGCAGCTGGCTTACTCTACAGGTTGATATGAAAATTTTCTATTCATACAGGATTTTACATGGATATAGCTTGCATAAAATGCTAAGTTTATATGAAGTAACAAACTTTCAAAATATTTGGATGTGATTAAATCAGCAGTTCTTGCAATATGAATATGAGTTCAAATCTTATCTTTTATTTGTAAAATGATGGCATTTGCAAATCCGTGGTGCACCCAGAATGTTTTATTTTAAACAAAATGCTAGTGTTATTGTTCATGTCAAGCTCAGATTTTGGAAAGGGTTGAAGGATCAAATTCTATTGCTTTAAAACAGTGGATTATGAAAATATGTAAATAAAATCTAAACCTTTGACCATACTGTTTGTTGTATCTCCAAACAAAAAGCTATTACAAGTTATCTGTGGCTCAAGGACAACTTGACAGCTGAAATAAACAGAATACATTTTGTCTTTTAACTTGCTTCAGCAATTTGTGAAAGAAATATGGGATGTGTTTCTTAAGCTGTTACTTATGGAAAACATTTGGCCCATGACCAATAATGCAGACTTCAGAAATATCTTTGTACGTTCACTTAAAACAATTGAAACTTAATTCTACCTGATCTGCATTATAGCCAACACACTGGGATTCACAAAAGGCCTTGATCTGATTCAATTTGACAAACCAATTCTGAACAAAATTGTTTTTGTGTTAGCTGTAAAAGTTAAGGTAAAGGAGTCCCTGTGGATTTTACTTCACTAGTCGTTGCCAACTATAGGGGGGCGGTGCTCATCTCTGTTCCAAGGCCATTGAGTCAGCACTGTCCAAAGAAATTTCCGCAGTCATGTGGCCAGCATGATGTCATGGAGTGCTGTTGTCTTCCCACTGAAATGGTACCTATTTATCTACTTGCATTTGCATGCTTTCAAACTGGTAGGAGCTGCAGCAAGGATGGGAACTTACCCTGTTGTGTGACACTTGGGTCTCAAACCTGGGTTGCCAGCCTTCCAGCTGACAAGCCCAGCATTTTAACCATTGAGCTACCACCCCACCCCATATTAGCTGTAACCTTCTTAAATATTGCAACTCAACCTAACTATAATATGTACCATCATAAAGTAGATGGTTTGGAGTTAACATTTTTCTTTTCTTACCTCACAAGTCCATGGTTAATATTTGGAGTGAGATTTAATTTTATAAGTAGAATATGAAGTGCACAATTGTCTTATCATGTTATATAATCCTATAGAGTAAATAAAAAAAAACCCTTTTTTTTCCTTTCTCAACTCTGTTACAGAAGGAATTTTGTTACAGCTGGTGCAGGAGCAGCACTTGCCTCTGTATTCCATGCTCCTGTGGGTGGACTTTTATTTACACTAGAGGAGGTGGCCTCTTTCTGGGATATCAAATTGGCCTGGCAAACATTCTTCTGCTGCTTGATGGCTGCTTTCACTTCAGATTTACTATCCTCTTCTCTCTATGGGTTCGTATACAGGGGTCAATTTGGATTTTTCAAAGCAGAGAAGAGGATTTTATTTTGGGTATGTATTAAGTTGATACCAAATCAAATAATGTTAACTATATTTCGGAGGGGCAGTTAAAAACAAACTCTTTTATTGATAACATCCTCCTTTATCTGGGGTAGTTTATGACTATAGTTAAAACATTATAAAAATAAAATTGCCAACCAGGTAGCAAATAATTGCAAATTTGCATCCAGGTTGTAGGGGAGTTAAGTTAGGCTCTGAACAAGAACTTGCATGCCCTTCTGAAAGCTACTGAGTTGAGATATGCTTTGCTGAATTTACTTTGGGAACCATCATCAATACGCATGTCCTGGAATTAACTTGACTAGCTGACCATTTTGATTGGGACCTCTGGATTATTTAATCCCTTTCTGTATGCATTCAGGCCTGGGATGGAAACGGCATTGGTCACAATTTTAGATAATGTCAGATGAGAGTGGGATGAAAATTGTGCATTTATCCTTGCTTTGCTTGATCTCTTAGCAGCCTTCACTACCACTGATCATGGTATCTTTCTGGATCAGCTCGGGAGATCGAGGGTATTATTGTGCTGAGTTCTCCTTTTTTCTCCAGGACTGATATCAGTCGGTGTGACTGGGAGAGGGAAAGATCCCTAGTATGTGACGTGCTGCAGGGTCCTATGCTTTTTCTGCTCCTGTTCAACATTTACATGACATCACTGGGTGAGCTCATCCATTGCCATGGATTGAAGTATCATTAGTACACTGATGATACCTAATTATACATCTCTGTCTTGGCAAATTGAGTGATGATTTTGATATCCTATCCCAGTGCCTGGAAGCTGTGAGGGTCTGGACAGGGAACAACAGGCTTCAACTGAATTCTGGCAAGAATAACTGGTTCTTGGTTTTGGGGCCTGCCATTTCTGGAACTATGATATCTTTGATGCTGGATGAGATCACACTGCCACAAACAGAGGTGGTGCAAACTTGGGAGGGGGTCTTCTACACTTGCAACTCCTACTTAAAGAGCAACTGGCAGTCACAGCTAGGAGGGCCTTTGCATAGTTTTGTGTTGTGTGCATATTGCGTCCATTCCTAGATCAAGAAGCTCTGCTTGTGGTTATTCATATTCTAGTTATCTTCTTGGTTAACTATTGTAATGTGCTCTACATGGGGCTTCCCTTGAAGTATATCCAGAAGCTTCAGCTGTGCAGAATGTGGCAGTGTGGGTAGTTATTTGTGCCCCTAGAACAGAACATTTTACATTTCTGCTCTATGATCTGCACTGATTACTAGTTTGCTTCCAGATCCAGTTCAAGATGGACCTTTTTGCCTTTAAAGTCCTCCAGGCCATGGGACTGGGTTATTTGATATAGTATCTATTCCCAAGTAGATCTGCTGATCCCATCATATCTGGTAGAAGAGGTATGTTGTGGGTCTCATCTGCCAAGGAGCTACATCTGGCAGAATCCAGGAGATGATTTTTTTCTGCCATGGTGCCCACCTTATGGAACATTATCCCCTTTGAAATGAAGTTGGCTACATCCCTGTTTCCATAAGTCCCTCAAAATTTGGTTATGTTATCAGGTCTGGGAGTCTAAAGGGAATGGTGAGATGTTAAGGTGGCTCTACTGTTAATTAATACCTGTTGCTCTCTCCTTGCCTTTAATTATAACTTTAATATTTTACTTGTTTTTATATCACTGTTTTATAGGAGTTTCTTTTATTGTACACCACCCAGAGTCATGTTTTATGAGATGGCAGCCATATACAACTCAACCATTGGAGAATAGAATATAGATGACACCTGCCTCCCCATTTTCTGTTGGGCAGTTATAGAGTGCTTTTAAGTGAAGCTTTATTTTTAATAAGTGCTCTTAAGCACATGACAAAAGTATTAATTCCTAACAGAATTTATTTACTTAATAATGTTAATTTATTTACTTCCTTTGCATCTTTCTCCATTCACCAAAAGAACAAAAGAAAAGAAAAGAAAAAACCTGCCAGAATATTTATTGCCTTTCTTTAAAATAAGATAGCTTTATAACTTCTCTTCTAGCCATCTCAGAAATCTCACTAAAGAAAATTTTGTAACAATTTATGCTTGGAAAAGAATCATCAGTTTAGCCAGCCAATGAAGAACCTAATAGAACGGAAGCCAGTGAGGTGGAGATCTATGATTTTTATGCCAGAGAAAGGCATTTTGTAAACAAGTGACAGATGGTAGGAATATCCAAAACTGGAAATGAGCAGCTACTCAAAAGATAGAATGAAGCAGCCCAGAATTTAAACCACAAAGCTAGAAAGGAAAGTTCTGGCATACTTTAAATTGGTGGTCCCCAATCTTTGTAGCTTGGTCACTTGGCTGGGGGGGGGAGGGGAACTGGGCTGCATGAATAACAGGCTGGCGTGTGTGCGCACACAGCCCTTGCATGAGTGGTGGATTGGCATGCACATGTGCAGCTCAACTTGCGCAAATGATGGGCTGGTGCACACCTGCATGAATATCATCTGGCCCACCGCTTGCGCAAATTGAGCTGTGTGTGCTCTAGCCAGCCACTTGCATGGCCCAATTCTGAATAGGCCGCTGTTCGGTAGTGGGCCAGGGCCCGGGGATTGGGGACCCTGCTTTAAATGGAAAATTCTTTCTATTTATGGCTTTCTATTTCTCCACAATAAATCTATCCCTCTAAACTTCTTAGGTCCGCTTGGGGATGCAGAGAGACTGTCATACCTATACAAAGCCCTGAAACAGCATGTATGAGTTTATCCAATAGATTATTTCAGTCAGTTCTAATATTATCAATTATACAATCCCATAATAAGAATTTGTATTTTAATCTTCAAGATAAGAAGGACCATGGGAAACAATGAAAGTTCTGGAAAAAAGACTTTGGTGATGACCTATAAACTATTATAAGAACAAACTATTTTTATGTACCTAATTTCATTTTATATGCAGAATGGTTTTCATCATGTACCTTTTATCCTGGAGGCTGCTATGTATCAAATAATTGGCAAAAATTACAGAACATTTTATTTTGTTTCCTTTCTATTTAGGTAAAGAACTTACTGGATATGAGTGTGTTGGCCTTTCTTCCAGCCATCTTTCTTGGAGTACTTGGGGGTCTTTTAGGAGCTTTTTTTGTTTTCCTGAACATAAGGATTAATAAAATACGTCTGTGGTTCTTCAGCACAATTCAAAAACCATCCCTCAGAAAATCAATCAAGCTTCTCGAATGTATCCTGATCCTTGTAAGTATTGAATGTTATTTTGTTGAGCATTCCAAAGACATATTTATACCAGATTCAGAATGGTAAGTCATAGATATTTAGTAATTTGTTAATGTAGGCTTTCACTGTTGGACAGCTTTGGGCTTCCAGGTTTAGTGACTATGGTCTAAACCAGTGTTTCTCAACCTTGACCATTTTAAGGCAGGTGGACTTCAACTCCCAGAATTCCACAGCCAGCAATGCTGGCTGTGGAATTCTGGGAGTTGAAGTCCACATGCCTTAAAATGGTCAAGGTTGAGAAACACTGGTCTAAACAACAGATTTCTTAACATTTTGCCAGCAGCTGTGGTCTGCTATACAGAAGATTTCTTCTGAAGATGCCAACCATAGTTGCTGGCAAACATTAGGAAATCTGTTTTCTAGACCATAATCACTAAGCCCTGAAGTCCAACATTAAATTGTTGGCCTATCTTCTTCCAATATTTTGCCCTCTTTCTGAATTTTCTCGAAAGCTTGGTCACTATCAGTTGCATTTGGATTGAAAATTGCAACCTTTGAACAGTAGTTCCTTAATCAATAGAAAATACCATTAATACATCGATTCATAATCAATGTATTTTAACATATTTTACTTTACTATATGTATACAAATTAAAAGTAGTTTGGAGTAAAAAGACACAAAGATACCACTTTGGTCTAGTGGTTAAAAACACTAGACTAGAAACCAAAAGACTGTGAGTTAATAGTCCTGCCAGCTGGGTGACTTTGGACAGTCACTGTTTTGCACCCCAACCCACCTCACAGAGTTGTTGTGAGGGAAGTAGGAGGAGGAAGGAGTATCAGGTAGATTTGCCACCTTGAGTTATGTATAAAAATAACAAAGGTGGGATATAACAGATGCCAATATAATATAGATAACAAAAATTAATTGCAAATATGTTCTTCTTAAAACAACTTTCATTTGCTAATCTTCATATTATGAAATAGAAAAACTATTAATAAAAATAAATTCAGAAATGTTCTTTCCTTGCAAAATTCCTTATCTGTTTTTATTACAAGGAAATCTAATATTCAATTTTTAACAAAATAGGGTTTCCATGATACTGGTGAACAGTTGAAAGACCTGGAGTTTAAAAGTTTAAAAGTTCAAGTTTAACACAATGCTTCCATTTGAATTATATTTAAGAATGAAGCTAAGCAAATATAATCAATAAACATTGATTATGAATATAGGAATATGTAAATGTATCATTGAGAAACATATGAATTGAATTGAACTTTATTTGGCCAAGTGTACATATATTATACTACATAAAGCGTACTTAAAGCACAAAATACCTTTCTTTCTGTAAACTGATGTGACCAGATAAGTAGAAGTACAATTCTCATACACTCCCAAACTTGTTGATTGAATTCAGGCCAAATACAAAGTGGTGTTTTGAATTAGATTATTATCATCAAACATTGAGCTGTAACATGACCCAATTTGTCAGTTAATTGTGTTGCAGTTTATTTTAGATGAATTGAAATTTCCAGACCATTTTCAAAAACAGAGCTTTCTCCTCTAATGAAGTGCAACATTCTTGTCTCTCCCAATTCAATGCCTTCCATTATGCCACACATGGAGCCTACCCTTCCTAGAATTTATTAGGCAGTGGCATTCAAAAATTAAATTTTAGTATCTCTAGAGGGCAACAATTTGCAGAAAACTATCAGTCTAAAGACTAGCAAACTAATAAAAATAGTTTTGATTGTTCTAGTGCTATGAAGATTATTTTTATTGGATTATTGCCTTTGATTTTAGCTCTTACATGAGCTTAAATGCCCCTCTCTGAAATATTTTGTGAATCTGATAGGTAAATTGCTTGATCTAGGTTGTGTGAATATATCTGTAGATGTTCCTGTGGTCTGAACTGGCTGATTTTAGGCTATCATTGAACATTTCTTTCTGTATTTTAAAATACTATATGCAGGTTTTGACTATTACTGCTACGGTCTACTTGCCATCTTTTTTTCACTGTACTCCTGTCAGGAGGCTGCCAGCATCTGATCCAACTAGTAAGTCTCAGAGGTAAGTAGTGAAGGAACATGTATATTAAAATGTCTCCTGGCTACTTCAATTTGAGAACTGATTCAATCATGTAGCTTCAAGGCATGTCATATGACCTGGGTCATATACTTAGAGGGCTAGTCCATAAACATATTTCATAGTAGATCCATAGGAAATGAAATGTATACTCCCTTCAGATATAAAATATTGTACTTCTCATAATTAGAGATTCTGTAACGATTTATGACAATACCAGCATCCTTTCAGAGTGATGCCAAGAAGTATGGAATCAGGCACTTTTTTGCCCTGGCAGGAATCATAGAAAAAAAACCCACCAGTTTTCGTATGCAGGTTCCTTAAATAACTGCAAAACCTTTTCGTCTTGAATTATTGACATCAAAGTACAAGAATCCTAAAGAGCCCTGTCTTCTGGATTAGAAAGTGAGGAGGCTAATTGCTGCATACATAGCAATAGGAAGGTTATATCATATATTCAACTAAGCCTCTTATTCCCCAAAGGTGATTAAAAAATGTAAGAAATAGTATACATACAATAGAACATACCAAATAATCACCAGTTTTAGAATGATTCACTGGAAAACAACTTTTCTTTGAATAGGTGGATGAGTGACTTCACAATGCATAGAAAAAAAACCTACGTAGGTGAAAAATGTATTCTACCCCAACCACCAGCCATGCGTTTGACTGGCATTGAAAGCAGTTTGTTAACTATATTGCATCTTTTGGTTCAAGAGATTTAGCTTAGATGAAATCTTGCATATGAAGGAACTTTGGAAGCACATTAAGAGCTTCAGATATACTGTCAGGAAAGGAGAATATGGATAATAATTGCCTTAGCACCTGCATTATATATTCTTATCCTGAACTGATTATGATTTCTTTCCATTTTGGTTGTAAGCAGACATCATCTTAGCTGGCAAATATGCGAATATAACTGTAAACCAGCCACTTTACAAGATAGATCAAATGAAACAGAATTTTTCAACCAAACCTTCAATGAAGGTAAGAGAAAAAAAAATCTCCCCACTTCCCTCTCTCTGTTCAAGAACAGTTTTGCTTAAATTTTCTTCTACAAGATTCACCTACAGATGTTTTGTAGACTGGTCACTGATTGTAATAAAAACCTATCAGCTCTGATGTTGTTAACCTTGGTTTTCATCAATATTTGGATTCAAATTATGCCATTTTGGGAATTTGCGGACCTCTGTAAAACATTCTAATCATACTATACTCTTTCAATATTTTCTCTCAGAACAGGGATGGACAACCCAGCGGTCTTTTCCCTATTTTGTAATCCCAGCTTGTACCACCAAAATTGCTAGTAAAACTGATAATTTCCAGTGCTGTCAATTTTCTCCTTTGGTCTAAAAGGAGGCTAAATCAAATCTTTATTGTAGTTATTAACCAACACAGAAAGTAAAGGTATAATTTTAACTGAAAGAAATTTAAAGATAAAATGTTAATAGTTGACCCGATAAAAGCTAAAGAGATGAAAATAAATGATGGGGGTAAGTTAAAAACAGAAATTTTAATTAAAAGAAAAAGCTTTAGCACTTAATACAAGTGTTTTTGGCTAATAAAAACAACAGGCAACGATCCTAAATCTAATGCTAAAAGTAGTTTCATATCTGACAGACCATAATGAAACACGTTCAGCTGCTCCTATTTACCATGTGCCTCATATTCAGCGACACATAATCTGACTATCTTATAACTGGTGTCAGATAGCAGGAACTATACATATGGTTGGATGGTAAATTCTGTGACATTCAGAAGTGGAATAATTAGGACTCTATGGGGTTCCCTATAAAACTGGGAGTAAAAGAGGGCATGCTCAGGAGAGTCTACCTTTTCTGCAGGGGCATCATGGCCATGGTGTCTTCTTTACAGTATGTACCTACAGGAGGACTGAAGGCAGGACATTTCATTGGGCTGGCATGAAAGCCCTTTTATGTATTGGAACATCCAATTGCATGAGATATGCAGCTGATGCCATGATGTATCTAAAATTCTCAGCTTTTAAAATTTGAATATTAGAGTTTGGATTAAACTCCCCCATAGAATCTAAAAAAGAATTAAAAGTAAAAGGAGAAAGCCTGAAAAAATTGGCCCAGCCCCTTGATAAGATCATCTCATCATCAGACATATCCTATGGCTATTAGAATCAATAATAATGATAGCAACAATAGCAGTCCTGGTCAAAAAGTTGCTTCTCGTATGGGATATGTGAATTTACTATTTATGTAAGACATTAACCTAAGTAGCAAAGTCACATAGACTTGAACAATTTGCTTCCAGAAGCTGTGGGTGCTCCAACACGCAGATTTTTAAGAAGAGATTAGATAACCATTTTTGTGAAATGGTATTGGGTTTCCTACTTAAGCAGGGGGTTGGATTAGATGACCTCCAAGTTCCCTTCCAACTCTGTGATTCTGTTATTCTATTAGCATCCTTTTGAGAGATAATTGCAATAATAGTAACAATAGCAACAACTGTGTACAATCTGTGTCCATTTTACTGAGTGTAATGAACTAAAAAGAAAAGAGGAGGAACCATAATGAATGTGATGTGTATCTTTATGTCTCTGTGTTTTACAAATCTAGATTATGAACTCTTCTCTATTCTGTCTCTCTCCTTCCAAATTTAAAGCTGCTGCCCTCCTGGCAGAAAATGGCATGAAAGGAATCATGTACTTATTCAGACGTGGGACTCACGAGGAATTTGGATATCCCTCTCTTTTTATGGCACTTCTTCTCTATTTCTTGTTGTCCTGCTTGACTTCAGGCTCTGCTGTTGCAAGTGGCTTGGTTATACCTATGCTGTAAGTATAATATTCATTTTCTACTGCTTGGGGATGCTGTCATCTCTGCTAAAAAGTAAACTGGGGAATAGGGCACAAAGATTAAAGAGACACCTAAATTCTGCTCAGGACTTAAATGATGCTATCACCTGTCTTTTAACTTCCCCAAAGTTTTCTCCTATTACAAAAAAGTTGTTTTTCCCCCATCTTATTCTCAACATTTCAATATTTATATATTTCTTTTGTGGCTGTTTTTGAGCTACACACATGTTTTGTTATACATACCTTTCCATAATGTCGTTCATTGCTTCTGCTTCCTGAACTGAAGAACAACCTGTGGGAGAAGTTCCTTTGTAACTTAATTGTAGTTATGGAAGTATCAGGACACTTTTCAGTGACATCTGCAGATATGGCCAAATAAGTTAATATGATGAAAACAGTGTCAACACTGTTAAACACCATCTGTTTGATATGTGCTTTGGGACATCAGATATCGGTCCTAAAGGGGCAGAACTTACAGCCCAATGCTGCTTTCATAATTTTGTAAAAAAAAACAAAAAAAACAACAGTGTGGGCTTTTTAGGGGAATTATTGTGCAATAAAATACAAAATATTTAAAAATATTAATTAGTTGATTTAAACATGACTCCTAGTTACTACCTGGATTTATTCATATAATTTTCTCAGCAACAATAAAGAAATGGTTAGCCACTGACTTTATTTTATTTTATTTTTAACTTCCCAATTTAACCTGTAGCCTTCCTGGTGTTCTAATCACTTCATCCAAAGTTAGCCAGAAGCCAGCCTTCAGTTGCTTTGTTGCCAAATTAATCTTCTGTTGAGAATCTTCTATTCCCAGCCACAAGTTTTTAACCAAAATTTTCTCATTATAAAAAAATAATTTATTAATCAAATAAGCACAATCTGAAGCATTTTCCATGTAGAATTTTCTCATATTCTTTCTTTTTTCTTCTGCAGATACATAGGAGCTTTATATGGGAGAATTGTTGGCTTGGTATTAGTTTCCATTTTTGGAATTCAGACTGATGAAAGTCATGCATGGATTGATCCTGGATTGTTTGCTGCAATTGGAGCAGCTTCCTTTTTCAGTGGTGTTTCAAGACTAACAATATCCCTTACAGTCATCATGGTATGTTTAAGATAATTTTTAGAAAGAGTTGTTTGATCAAAAGCCTTAGATCAAAAGACTATTTGATGAGGTGTTGCCTGACTGGGAGACTAACAGTATGGGAATGAGTGGCTGGAATCATTAGATTTTTGCCCTGAAGAAGTTTTTTTAATAAGAAAGTTTGGAAGATTTTTGCTGTGCTGGGAAGAGGTAATGAGAGACTTACCAGTTTCATCCAGACGTTGCTATTTGGGTGAAAAATAACTGTTTGATGTAAAAAGAAAGTTATGCCCACAGGTCTGTAATAGTTCTTTTTTTTTTCTAGCTTATGTTTATATACAATATTGCTTTTCACAAATTGCCTCCATAGGCAGTGCAATAATTGAAAACTACATTAAGTATAGTATAAAATATAAAAACACACACAAAACAATATAATGTCACTTTAGAATAAGCATAGCTTTTAAGATGAATACCATTGGCATTCAGATTTTTGTAACCTGGCTGATGTCTAGAATTGCCTTAAATTCTGACCAAATGCTAGGATTTGAGGGAATATCACATTTCTTAAAGAAACTGATAATTAGTTACCAGGTAAATGTTTTTATACTTTTGACCAGGCATTATGGGTAGAGATATTATAAGAAATTTGGGGAGAAGGCATAAGACTTAAATGACCGGGGGCATTTTAGACCTGAGGGGATGGGAACCAAATTCTTGGTTATCATAATCAACATCTTTATAGATTTAGAGAATGTTCTTAAGAAAGCTGCTTCTTGTGTTTGAAGAGTCAATAGCTTACCTTATTTCAGTCCCTGATTTTGACACTGGATCTAGATTCAAACAAATAAATCTCCAAGGTATATTTCTCTGCTTTGAAAAAATCTAAACCTAGAAGACATTGACTTCCTAGTAATAAAATGCTTTTTATACAGCAATTATGTCTGCAATGTTTTTTTGAAATAGAATATAAGCATTATTTATCCTGGACTACTTTACCAATGAAATAACCAAAGGATCTATTTGGGCTTTAAGACAATCAAAACCCTAATTTCAATATCATTTTTCTGGAAATAAAATATCTGAAGAGCAAAACAAAACCTTTATCTGAACATTGTTCAGGAATGCTATGTTCAGTGCAACCAACTTCCTATGAAACATTCAGAAACAACTTAATATCCATAGTAGCAGAAAATGATAGCAGCAGCATAACAGATAATATTCACTCTGGCATCCCAGCATTGCACATATACTGTAGCCCCTCTAGATGGCAATTATAACATTTGTGAGTCTTTTTTTTATATACTGGGAAGTAGAAGTTCAGTTCATGTCCCTCCAAAGTAAACAGAGGCATCATATATTTTTGACAATGGTAAAAGAATTTGAACAGTACAATACTGTAGTTGAAAAACTAAACTGTAAATGCACACATTTCTTTGTCTGATAGATTCCAAAATAATTTTGGAATGTTTGTTTTGGCTTTTTGCATAATTGCTCAGAGACTATGGGAGATGGAGAAATATGAGGTATGGATAAGCAGTGCATGGATGGATGTAAAGGAAGAACTGTGCATGTACTGATATGAATGTATTTGGGAATATAGCTTTCATTCTACTTGTGCAACCCTTGGAATCAAAAATGTTGCTTATACATTTCTTAAGGGCTCAGTTGTTGGTAACTCTTACGGACACCATTTCCTCTATAAGTACATAACTTTTATGTTATTCTTGTTTTGGGGTAAACAATGTGCAAAGTTCAGAAAAGCCAAAAAATTAAAGCTTGAGGTAAGAAACAGATATAGCTAAATGTAGTTTACATCAGTTCCATTAGTTATTTTTTCTTTATATTTTTATATCCTTAGAAACTTTCTTTCCATCTTTACACAACAGTTCATATTTTTTTTAAAAAAAAATCTCTTTTTTTGAGAATCTAGCTACAATTTTCTCAGTCCTCTTTTTTCTCTTGATCCATTCACTCCTCCTTCACTTTCTGTTTTCCACATTTTTTCTTTCTATGCAACCAAACTATCTCAATGTGGCTCTTTTGCACTGGCCACTTATTTTTATATTTAGTCCATATTCATTTAGCACCTATTAATTTTTGTTTTGTCTCTTCTTATGCACACTTAAATCACCCATTTCCACAGCATTCAATCAGTCTGATGTAATGGTTAAGGTGCTGGCCTAGAAACCAGGAGGTCTAATTCTACTCTTGCCCAGCTGGGTGACTTTGGGCCAATCACTCTCTTTCAGCCCAACCCACTTCACGGGGTTGTTGTGGGGGGAAATAGGAGGGGGGCATTATGCATGGTCACTGCCTTGATTTATTCATAAAGTAAAACAGATAAATAATCAAAGACATGATAGATAAATAAATAACAAATAAACATTTATGTTCCTAATGATATACCCACCTCAACCTCCTAAATGAAAGGAAGAATAGAAATCATTAAATAGCAACTTTAAAGTATTCTGATAATAGACTTAACTTTAAGATGTACTGTATATTTATTCATGTTTTCTTTTGTTCTCTTCCCTCATCTCTTGTTATGAAATTAATTTTGTTTCTTTTCTCTATTCAATGAAATGGGCTCCACCTCTGCATCATTTCATTCATTACCTGCTTCATGCTGATATCCACCATGGATATTTATCCAGTTTTTGTTAAATAAGCTACAATTGGCTCTTTTTACTCAGTATACTGAAGTATAACTAGACAGACTATTTAAAAGCTATGTGCAGTGGGATAAGTCAGATAATAACCACAGGGGCTTTAAATGGGATGAAGTCTTCAAATTAATACATTTTATTAAAAAGCAAAAGCTTTCATGAATTATAGTTTACTTCATCAGATGATTGGTATAATAACTGATTTAAGATTTAATTAAGAATGAAGCAAGAATGGGGAGGGAAGAGGGTAGTTATGCAGGTTACATGTAAGACAAATTATAAGTCCTCTCATTTTGCAAGTATATTTTGTTAAAAATCCATTGAGTTTGTTTAAACCTTCTGAGATAGCCTTAATTTTTTAAATATTACCCATCTCACATGTAAGAGTGCAGAGAAGAGCAACAAAGATAATTAGGGGGCTGCAAGCTAAAACATATGAAGAATAGTTGCAGGAATTGGGTATGTCTAGTTTAATGAAAAGAAGGACTAGGAGTGACATGATAGCAGTGTTCCAATATTTGAGGGGCTGCCACAAAGAAAAGGGTGTCAACCTATTCTCCAAAGCACCTGAAGGCAGGACAAGAAGCAATGGATGGAGCCCAATCAGGAGAGAACCAACCTAGAACTAAAGAGAAATTTTCTTACAGTTAGAACAATTAATCACTGAAACCACTTGTCTCCAGAAGTTGTGACTGCTCCTAAGCTGGAAGTTTTTAAGAAGAAATTGGACAATCATTTGTCTGAAATGGTATAGGATTTCCTGCTTAAGCAGGGGGTTGCACTATAAGACCTCCAAGGTCCCTTCCAACTCTTGTTATTCTCTTAATATTTATCCAGTTTATACTGGATGGCAGAATTTCAGAAAAATTAACAATTGGCTTTTGCAAGAGAGTTGAGAGCACAGCTGATCAGTCAAGAGTACACCAATCATCTGATCTGCAGCTAGTGGTGCAGCAGTGGTAACAGTGTCAGCAATGTTGATGCGGGGGGTGGGTGGGGGAGGGTATTGGATTTCCCCTCCCCCCAAAGAGTCAGGTGTTAATCTTTTACCAGGACACAACTACCTGTATCTACATAGCCGCTTCTTTCCTCCATCCCCATCTTGTATTTCCCTATCAAATATGTATTTAACCAACCATGAATCTGATAAAGTAAGCTACAGTTCATAAACCTTATGCCTTTTAAAGTCTGACCACCAACTACCAGATTCCTGATTTTGACCTGTATGGGTTTCATACACTTTCCATAAATCCGATTTTATAGAAATTGCTTTTTAAGGGAGATTTAGCTTTTGGTTAAGCCATGCGTTTACTTATATCTTGTTTATTCCCATTTTCTAATCCTTTACAAAGGTAATTTAAATATAATGCAGGAAGTGTAGATTATTCCCTGCCAATGTCCTTGAAATCATCTCCTGACCCACTTTTCTCCCTTTGTGTGAAAACAAACATATGAAGGGGAAAAAACTGTGATCATTCGGGGCTTTTCCAGAAGCCTTCCAGAGTAGTAATTTATAGCATAACTCAGGTCTTGCTATGGAAGTAAATCACTATTGCAGACAGGCTTTATATTGCCATAGCAGTAACTTGATGAGGCTAGTCTGGAAGACTTCCTTGGCAAGAATACAGCTTATCTTCATTATTTGTTCAGATGCATATTGAATTAAAGATGGCAAATTAAAACATCTAGTGCCTGCCATTCTATAATACCTACCACTTCTACGTTTTACCAAACTTTAGGTTCTGTGCCCCAAAATTCAACAAAAAGATATTTCCTTTCAATATAATTTGATGGGATGTTTAAATCTCTGATATAACCCTAAGTAGTCCAGAACTGTGTTTGCATGACATACAAAGCCAAAAGATTTATAAAATCCACCACCCTCCTTTGTCATGCCCAATTCTTTAATCACAGTTTTATGCTTACTTATTGTGAGGACAGTTGCTAGTAGACTTTTAAAATAAGTAACTATTTCTATAGAGAGAATTTAAGAGAATCCTTCACGTCTGCTCAGAAACCAGTCTCATTGGCTTTATGATGTCTTTTTAAAAGTATAATATTTTATTCTCAATCTGTCTGAGTACAACAGCAGAGCTATTGCAAGAGAAAGTGAAGATTGTTTGCCAACTGACACTTGATTTTGTCTTGTGCAAAGAAGGCCAATTTTCCAGCTGTTATTTCTGGCTACAAATGTATTTGGCTCTTGAGATTTACAATGTTTTTCTTCAGCTTATTTGCTCCTCATTCTATTTTATCATCTAAATCCAGTTACTGCCATCTGTACTAGTAGATTATCACTTACTTTCCTGTGGGATGTAGTCCTGCAGCTGTAAGGATTGCTGTTTGAATTACTACTAAAAATGTAGCAGCATTTTACTATTTCCTTTGAGTTTTGTCAAAAGTGCAGTGTGAATGGTTTATGAAACTTATATTCTTCTGCAAAGAAACTAAAGAGAACTAGCAACCTATGAACCTATGCAGAAGTAGCAAAACAAAAAGAAGACATAAACAGGAAACACAGGAAGGTAGATGTGTTGGGAAGCATTTAAAAAGAATCAAACTCAATAATGTGGAGACAAACAATGAGAAGCACAAACTGAGATACTTGTGGGAACAAGGAAATGAGCATAGCAGACCTCATCCTTTTCGACAGCATGGACTAATATCCACCATCTCAACTGTATCTGGTGGCAGTCTTCTCTTGATCCTATCAGTCCACATTATCTATCATCATATTTTCTATTTCCATCAACCTTACCAATATATTTTTCTATTCTGTCTTGTTTCAGAGGCCCAACATATATATCTATTTCCTGATCTTAGCCTCAAGAGAACAGTTGTTTGGCACAAGACAGAAAAACCGGAATGGGACAACTTGCCATAGGCCACTTGCTGTGGCCACCTCTTCACGGCCACATCTCCACAGCCAACTCTCCGCAGCCAACTCACCACAGCCAACGTGCGGCGAGACAACTTGCCACAGGACAATTTATCAATTCAATTTAATAATTAAATAATAATAATTTATTTATTATTTAATTATTTCAATTTATTTAAATAAATAAATTGTTTTAATTTTTGTCATTCAGATTTCATTTTGTCCTTCCTTTTGCATTCTTTCTTTAATGATTCTATTCCACCATTTCTTTGAGATCAATGTAACTCTTGTCCTGCAGTGAGTTGTACCGCAGCAAGTTGTCTGTGGCAAGTTGTCCCATGGCAAATTAGTTGCAGCAAGTTGGCTGTAGCAAATTATCATAGACCCAGAAAGACTGGCTAATTTTGCAGCCTATGTTACTGTTTCCAATTTGTAACATAGATCATAGCATCTATGTGCTTTTTCTTGATCTGCCTCAATTATTTAACCTTTATATCTATATATTACCAATGGAACATCTTTGCTTTATATGTTCTAATATTTCTAATCATAGAAATATCCTTATTCTTCATAATCTTATCTATGTTTGCTTTCCTCCATAGAATTAATCTTCCCTTTTCTTCTCCAGTATACTTTCTATCTTTATCTATTCTTGAACCCAAGAAAACAAAATTATCTTTATTTTTTCACCATCCACATGTTGGATGATCTTAATCTTCTTACCATTAGCCCAGATGTATTTCCATATTTATTTTATAACAAACTTTTCTAAATCTTCTTTATTTTTAGGTAACTAAATGGTATCATCTGCATATCTGAAATACTGTAGCTCATGCTTTGCCTGCTTGTTTTCATTTCAGCTGTCACTAATTCCATTCTTATAATACATA
>NW_015386959.1:105354-109245 GCF_001527695.2 Protobothrops mucrosquamatus
CTCTTTCAAGTAATTCTACTGTGGCTATATGAATATTTCTCTGATCTTAAAAACAGTTCTTATTTTTCTTTTCTTGTTATTATTCTTTATTTGTTGATATTCTTGACTGAGGTATTGTTTATTGACCTTTATTTATTTGGCTTAGCTGTGCTTTGTTTATTACTTCAATTAGCTTAATTTTGGAATTCTATATTGCCTAATTTTTTTGTCTTCTGTTTTTCTTCGGTTATCACAACTTGTTCTGAAAGTCATTTGGATTCACTTCAAAATTTTGATAATATTATTCTTGCTTCAGCTTTCATAACAGTATACCTTAACTCTTCCCATAGCATCTTATGTTCTTTTACACATTAGGTAAATATACTTAGTCTCTTCCTTATATTTATCCTATATTGTGACTGATATTATTCCACTCATCCTGCTCTTTTCATTAATTCTCCAAGCTTAACTTGCATATTTAACATCATTTATTGTTTGTTCTGTAGTTTGTACTTTTGTCTGATAGGATTGCATTTACTCATCTTCTGTTGTCTATTATTTATTTGATTTGATTCCAGGGTTTGCATCTGCTGGTATCTCTTTGTAGAAGCTGAGTTTATTTTGCTTGAAGCAGGCTTTGGCAATAAATAAATAATCTTGTCAGAAATCCCCATAAGCCTTTCTCCTTCCTTATTTCATTACTCAATCCAAATGTTCCAGTGATTCCAGAATCTCAGTTTTCCAACTTTTGCTATCCAGTCACTGATTAATAGTACGCTGTCTTTTCTTGATTGAGCACATCTTATAATTTGTCACCAAATTCTTCAATGTCTTTTTCTACTGCTTATAAGTATGCTTGTATAAAACTGATGTTCATTGGTTATCCATTAATTCTAAATGATATGATCCTCTTGTATGTTGGGTTATAGCCGGTGCATAATTTAAACATAATTGCCAATCGATTTCTCCATTCCTCTATTTCTATTATCAGGTAATCACATACTGGGTCTGTTCTCATTCATTTAAATTCATTTATTTCTCAAACAACCAGTTTAATAAGAATAATTTCAATTATGAGAATTTCAAGTTATATTTGATTCATATTTTTCACATTCCATTTTTTATATCTAGGTGACACTCTTCTTCCTTCTTCTTTTAGTAATGTTGAAACCAGATTTCCTTGCTACCTTTATTTTCCTATGCCACGCTCTCCACATCTGCTTATGGAAGCTTCACTTTCTTCCCCACAGGAGTGCCTTCCAATTTTGATGTCTTTTTATTTGGCATCCAGACTGATTTAAACATTTCAGCTATGTTTATGTGGGCTTTTTGGCAACAACACAGAAGTTGATTGTCATGGTTTTTTTCTGGATATAATTTTGAAGTTACTACTTCTGGGTGGATTAGATTTTCCTATACCTGCAGAACTTCACCTGCCCTCATGCTCTGGATTTCTTAGTTTCCCCCCACCTTTGATATAAACAAGGGTGATCCTATCAGGAGCTCTGAGTGGCATTGCTCTAGGCAGTGTTCTCAATTTTTGCCACTTGAAGAGGGGTGGACTTTAACTCCCAGAATTCCCTAGCCAGCACAGCTGACTGGGGAATTCTGGGCATTGAAATCCACTCCTCTTGAAGTGGCCAAGGTTGAGAACCACTGCTCTAGGGTTTTGGAGGATTCTGAGTTCCTGAAGTAGTAATTCAACAAGAGAGAGTTTAATAATAGGGGAGTCATTTTCTAGAGGTAAAAATCTTGATTTATATTTTTCACCTGGCACAATTTTCAATTTCCATAGATATTCCAGATGGATGCATATTATTATACTGTCAACCAATGGCAAAATCTAATTCAGATAGTGAGTTAGTATATATACAGTGTATAAACTTTCCACTGGTATTGTTACTGTGGTAAAGTACAAAAGAGTTTACTCTTTTACTAAGCATGAATATACGTAGAATAAAATCTAGGATTGACAGAAGCAGGATATCAGTACTCGTGTGTGTACAACAGTAGTACAGCTGGTGTCCTAAATATTTGCACTCTATGGCAAGATCGCATAGCAGTGATAAAAGTTTGATATTCAAGAGTAAACTGTCACAGTTTATGATGTCATGGCTGGATCACAATCCTGTTAGCATTTCCTCCTGGGAAAGAAAAAGCAAAAGTGTCCATCTGCTGCAAAAAAGCAAAGCGAAACATCTGTTGGTGACATTAAGTGCTTTTCTGGCTGTGTTCAACACAAACCAGCACAATTTCAAAATGGAACTGTTTGGTTTTCGTGAGCAAGAAAACAAAAAGGTATAATGTCGTGGGAAAGTATAAATACCTAAAAAACTAATTTGATGTAATATTTTTCCAGAATCATGGGTTTGCTAATTAGGCTTACCCTTCAGTGTTAAGGAAACATAGATTAAAATCAAACATGGGTTTTATTGATTTCTTAATCAGATTATTACCTCATCCAAAGTTATAATTATACTTTACACTCATAATATAGTAACTACATTTGAAGTTTAGGAAAAAGAAGGTACTTTAAAATTTTAATATGGTGCAGAAAAAAATGTTTGCTTTTCTTCCTAGCACACATTTTGTCTGTCAAAGTCCAAAGTAACAGCTCCCCAATAGAATAAGTGGGGATGTAGCAGTGCTCACCATTATGGGAGCAATCTTCTCCTAAGCCCCAAAAGAAACAACATATTCAGTTATTGAGTGAGGAATATCCAGAGGAATATATATTTATTTTATTATTTGCTCTTAACTGAGAATATATTCCAAATAATGAAAAATCAACTGGCACAGAAATGCATCACAACAGTTGGGGAAATACATCAAACATATGTGGGAGATAAATGGTTTTGGAACAATTTTTCAGACCAACTGTTTCTTTGATAAATCAGGGTTTGTTCAATCAATTTAGCTTTTATATGTTATGTTTTGGTAAAGGAAATAAAATCTCTTTTTGTTCAGGCAGGAATAGAATCTCTGCAGCAATCTTGGTCACACTCAAGCCCCTAATGCTGTCCGCAGGCTTGCTGGCTACTTCCTCTTGCCTCATTTCTGCTTATCAGAGGGCAGGAAGGGCAAAATGCCTTTCCAGTGGTGGGATTCAAATATGTGAACAACCGGTTCTCTGTGTGGATGCTGCTTCCATAAGTCCATTCTGAGCCTGGGCAACAAAAAAATAGCTATTGGTTTTGCTGAACTGGTGTGAACTGGCACCCTCCCCAGTGCCTCCACTACTAATATGCTCCCAAAAGTTGCTTCAAATAGTTTCTTCAAACTTTGCTGGACAGATTCATTTCCTGTCCAGAAAGAGTGTTTGTATTTTAAAAAGATGGCATGCATGGGGGGGGGGGAGAAGAAGCACTAGGGCATAATTTTAAGACAATGAGAATCCCAATTAAGCACTTGAAATCTGAGACTAAGATCGGGAAGATGCATATAGTATTATGATAGGCCCTGAGAGAAGGGATAATTAGATTATTCTATTGGCCCTGCAGATTTGGTTGAAATCCCTCCAGTAGTTGTTATTTAGTGCAAATAAATTAACCTTTCATTTCCAAAAGGAACTTGACTGACCAAGATTGCAATACAGGAAGAACAGTTTAAATTCCCTTCCCTGTGCAATAAAATTCCTGACCAAATTGTCCTATCCTTATTTTTTAAAAATTCACACAGCTATGTCAAATAGCATCCTGTACAATCAGCCTTTGTCCCTGATCTCCCTTCCTTTCGCCGCGCCCTCAAGACTTGGTTATTCCAGCTTGCAGGACTGGCCTAGGGTAATTTTTAGGGGGGTTTTAATTATATTTTAAAATTTGACAAATATTTAAATATTCCTTTTAATTAATTTTAAATTTGTATTGTTTTGTATGTATTTTAAATAGATTGTCAGCCGCCCTGAGTCCTACG
>NW_015386959.1:109421-130841 GCF_001527695.2 Protobothrops mucrosquamatus
GGGGGGGAATACATGAATCTATTTTGAATCATCAGCTTATCAGGAAGCTTGAGAAGGCCCAGCTCCTGATTATGTGTAAGCTTTTGAGCACATTTAGTTGAACATATTTAATGGTAGTAATTATTTAAAGACCACATTGCAGTTATAACTCATTTTTAAAGACTATTGATATCATTGATACATTTATTTTCTATTAATATATTCTTTCTTTTCCCTCCACATTTAGGTAGAGATCACAAATGATGTACAATCCTTGTTACTCATCATGCTGGCTGTCATGCTAGCAAAAATGGTTGGTGACTGGTTTAACATGTCTTTGTACAGTTCTTTACTGAAATTAAAAAGCATACCATATCTAGATGTTGAACCATTTGCCTACCAGAATAAAAATGGGTAAGTGTTTTTTTTTCTTTTTATGAGCTTTAAATGAATTCTGGGAATGGGGTGGATCAAATGACAGTACAATGGGTGGTATTCCTTACTTAGTCATGTCTACAGGATTAGACATCAGATCACATTTTGTGTGACTTCTGATCTGAAATTTGTCATAGAGCTGAAACATTGAATTTAAATTTTGATAGTGTCAGGAATATTTTGGGATATATGTGTGCAATATTGTATATAATTACTATCAATAACACTGGGTGGGTTGAAACATGAAGAGGAGATGCAGAAAAAAATAGGCCATTGGAGACTCAACAATGAATGAGAACAGTAAGTATTTAACAAGCATCTGTATAGAAAAACTATATATTTCAAATAAGTGTTTAAGAGCTCTTTTTGTATGTACATATGGAAGTGGAAAATGACATCATTGATTTTATTATTTATAATTAAAAATGGAAAGAATTCATGAAGGATACGAGATAGATGAAATGTTCAGAATGTGGAACTGACCATTATTTGTTAGCGTTGAAGTGTATTTTCTTGGAAAAAATAGACTATAGAAAGATTTTAAAACAGTAATCTTTCCTACATTCAATGTTTCTCGTATTCACTGATTTGATTATTTCTTGTATCCAATCACTCACACTCAGCCTGACTACCCAAAGAAACATGGAAAGGCATGGGTCAAGTCAATAAGTGACAGAATTCATATTGCAGAGAACCCTATGTGCGTCATCAGGTATTACAGTTTCAAAATAATCCTATTAATAAGATGTAAACTAAGTGTGCCAAAACATTGCAAGGCTTGAAATATCCATTTGGAATTTGATCTCACTATTATTTATTTAGTGTATGACGTATCATACATGGACTAGCACTAGATATTAACATTTCACTAGATTAGTAAAACACAATAAAATATAAATGTTAAAAAGATCTATGTTCAAATACCAATATCTAGGCCATCTAGCCATTGAAGCTCAACATTGTTTATATGAAAAAAATCGGATACTGGACCTATATTTGCCCTCAGCTTACAACCTGTTGCAATGTGATCTACAGTTTGATGTGGGACCCGGCAGTCACATTGAGGGGAGATTAGTCCAGGTAGTTTCCAGGTGTCAAGAGTGACCTGAAAGCTCTCTCTCTCTCTCTCTCTCTCTCTCTCTCTCTCTCTCTCTCTCTCTCTCTCTCTCTCTCTCTCTCTCTCTCACACACACACACACACACACACACACACACATCTTTGAAATGGGGCAATTTTCTTCTGATTTGCCCTATGGTACCATCCAACATCTGCAGGGCCAATGTAATTGCAAATAGACCTGGCATCAATTATTAAGCACCTTAAAGCAAAGTAATCCAGCAATTTAGCCATCTGACCCTTAGGATGGTGCCTTGGGGTGGGTCAGAAATCAAGATCTCTATGATATTGGAAGTATTTCTCCTCCTGTGATGGCCCATCTAATGTTCTTTGCCATGGCCTCAAAGATATACTGTAACTACCTATGCCCACATCTTGCTGAGGCTACCTAATGCCTCCATGCCCATATAACCAAATGGGCATCTCCAATCCAGCCAGAATGCACATAGGACCTGCTGTTGTAAATATCTTTCACTGGCCTCCCCTCAGTGAATGGTACAATAGTACCATTCACTCACACATACAATAGTAAGAATTATTCCTACAACATAATATTGCAAGCCATCTATCCCTATTTTTTCAAATCTAGATGCAATAGCTTTCTCTCCCACTACAGTCAGGGGCAACTTGGCTGCTATTCCATCTTCCACTGGAGACATTTCTAGGTAAGCCTGTGGCAAAAGATTAGGGCCAAGATGATACACTGGGGGGAAAGAGGGGAACATGTCCCCAATCTCACTCTTAGGGCCCAATTTCACTACAAACTCATAGACCTTTTCTTATCTTCCATCAGTGGCAATCTGGTCTACCAGCCAGCAAGCTGTTCAAGTTCAACTTATTCAGTAGGTCTATTGCCTGCCGCAATTTAAGATCATTCACTCATCCTATGTTCAGGTCCTTTGTATCAAATTCCAATGGGTTGCAGCTCTCAGTTAGAAGGCTATAACTGAGTGCCAAGACTTTATTGGCCGAGACTTCTTGAATAGTAACCTGTCCCTCTATTCCCATGTTTTTGTAATCACATATCCACAACGAATGCAGTGTTATAACTAAAAGTGACTTAGAATGTAATGAATGATGGCAATGTAACTTTTTGGAAGAGGAATGGGAACATATATCTACTTCTATTTCTCTCCTCTTTTGTGGAATTGCTCTCTCTTTGTACTCTGATGAGAAAATGGTCTATTTTCAGCCAAGTTTGACTGACTCGCCAGATTGAAAGTCTCAAATTTCCATTAATAAACAATGAACAAGAAAGACTGCTTTTCTAATTGCATAGTGTAGCTTTTTTTTTTACTTTTGTGTGCAAATATTTATTTCTGATAACATGAGCTTTTATGTTTTAAATTTTGGCTGATTGAGATGAACATAAGTAAAAAGAGTGCTCTGTGACATCTAGTTATGTTGTATTTCTAGTTATAAACTAGCAGGCTGGAATGCTCAAAAGTTGCTAGGTGTCAGGAAGTGCTTTTTAATGAGGGAAAGAGTTTTTGAACACATCCACAACTTGGCAAAGCTTCTTGCTTTTATAAACCCCTGTATACTTCAAGAGAAAATATTTTACGTCTAGCACTTTAATGCAATAAGGTCAGTTAAAGACTTGAGTAAGTCTGATGCTTATTCTGTTCTAGTTTAACTTTACTTCTGTCAAAGCTTTCACTGAAGATTTCTGCCTGCCATACCACATAAAGCTGATGAGTTGATAAAGCTGAAGCCAAGAATTCTGAGCATGCTGTAGCCATTGCATATTGTTTTAAATAAAAACAGGATGGCATTATATTGAATAGTTGATTTTTATTGCATGCTTGAACTTTTCAAATTTCCTCTTCCACAATGTTAATAATGGACTTTGAAAATTGGAATGGATATATATTTTAATGGATGGAAAATGTATAGAAAAAATATTTTGAAAAATTTTAGGTGGAAATATGTCACCTTGAAGTTCAATGTAAATTATATCTAAAATAATTCCAATTTTTTCTAAGCTGACATGCATATTTTTTTCAGTGAGTTTGAGAGAAGTGTCTTGATCTGAGATATGAGAATTAGAATTAGAGTAACAAAGTTGGAAGGGACCTTATATGTCATCTAGTCCAATCCCTTGCCCAAGCAGGAAACTCTACACCATTTCTGACAGATTGCAGTCCAGTCTCTTCTTGAAAGTTTCCAGTGATGAAACTCCCACAACATCTGAAGGCAAACTGTTCCATTAGTTGATTGTTCTCTCAGAAAATTTATCCTTATTTCTAAGTTAAATCTCTCCTTGATCAGTTTGCATCTGTTATTCCTTGTCTGGTCTTCAGGTGCTTTGGAAAATAAGTTGATCCCCTCCTCTCTGTGACAGCCCTTCAGATATTGGAAGACTGCTATCATGTTTCCTCTGGTCCTTCTCTTCAGTAGACTAGCCATGCCCAGTTCCTGTAACTGTTCCTCATATGTTTTAGCCCCCAGTCCCCTAATCATCATTGTTGCTCTTTTCTGCACTTTTTCTAGAGTCTCAACATCTTTTTTTATAGTGTGGAAACCAAAATTGGTTGCAGTATTCTACATGTAGTCTTACTAAGGCTTTATAGAATGGTATTAGTACCTCATGTGATCTTAATTGAATCCCTCTGTTAATGCAACATAGGATTGCATTGGCTTTTTTGGCTGCTGCTGTACACTGTTGGCTCATATTTAATTGATTGTCCACTAAGACTAGTGGACTGTTGGCTATTCCTGCTACCTTAGTATCATCTGGAAATTTGATAAGTTCCACTTCTATTCCCTCATCTAAGTCGTTTATCAAGATGTTGAAGAGTACTGGGCCTAGGACAGAACCTTGTGGTACCCCACTGCTTACTTCCCTCCATGTAGACGTAGTACCGTTAAGGACGGTACATTGAGTATGGTTTGTCAGCCAGTTAAAAATCTATCTGATGGTGATGCTGTCTATCCCTCTTTTTTTTTTTTTTTTTTTTTTTTTTTTTTTTTTAGCTTTCTAAGAAGTAGATTGTGGTCTATTTTGTTGAATGCCTTGCTGAAGTCTAAGTATACTATGTCCACAGCATTTCACTAGTACTGTATATTAATTTAGTTACTTGGTCAAAGAATGAGGTTGCACATTTTGGCAATCTAATGAGATAAAATAACAAATAAGNAGTCGTTTATCAAGATGTTGAAGAGTACTGGGCCTAGGACAGAACCTTGTGGTACCCCACTGCTTACTTCCCTCCATGTAGACGTAGTACCGTTAAGGACGGTACATTGAGTATGGTTTGTCAGCCAGTTAAAAATCTATCTGATGGTGATGCTGTCTATCCCTCTTTTTTTTTTTTTTTTTTTTTTTTTTTTTTTTTTTTTTTTTTTTTTTTTTTTTTTTTTTTAGCTTTCTAAGAAGTAGATTGTGGTCTATTTTGTTGAATGCCTTGCTGAAGTCTAAGTATACTATGTCCACAGCATTTCACTAGTACTGTATATTAATTTAGTTACTTGGTCAAAGAATGAGGTTGCACATTTTGGCAATCTAATGAGATAAAATAACAAATAAGACAAGAAGAAATGGCTGTTGGAATACCCATATTTTAGTTGTGATATAGTCAAACAATCATATTGCTCTCTTTTAAATTTTGGGGATTCTAATATGATGATGAATTGCCCTATGATTCTTATTGAAGAGCAGAGCACAAGCTAACAACATTTTTTTTGTTTCACCTCTTACTTGTTTCTTAAAGTTATTAGTAGCTAGATTCTCCAGATATGAGAAAACATTTTACAATATATTTTAGAAACATACTTAGTATCAGTAGTATAATGGCAATTTTCTGTACTTTTCCATCATGAAATATATCAGGAGCATGTAGCAGTACACATGCATATTGTATGTATGTATAACTGAAATGAATGATAAACTACATGAAGATTAGCATCACTATTTCATATTATACTTTAGATTGGTCGTGATACAACCTGTTTAACTAATTAATTCATTAATTAATTTCCACCACCCACTTGCTGAAGCTCTGACTATCTTTGGTTTGGGATCTGCCTAGCTATACCATGCTTCTCATAATACATTAAACCCTATATCCTCTTTTCTTCTGCTTGTGGGGTTTTATATCTGTTTTTTATCCAATCTGATAATGTAGGACCGAGAACTTTCTTAGTACTTGAACAAAACACTAGCAAAAGCTCAGCAGATGCTGTAGCAAAAACTGCTATTCTTTATGGGTACTTGCTTTATATTAAAACACTCTCTCTTACTGACTTCTAAATTTTCTATTTCTGATAAGCTCCATGAAATAAAATCTCTTCCATGTCCACACACTTTGCAAAACAAAGCTCAAGAGACCAACATATGGAATTCATATATTTTGTTCCAGGCTTATGGAGTGCTTATGTATCCTCCATTCTTTTTGGGGCTATTATAGATAATGCGCAGAGAGCAACTGACTTCCTGCTGAGAGAGAAAAACAGAGGTTGAATAGTTTCTATATGCCAGAAGGAAGGTTCATTGATGTCAGATGCAGTAGTTTGCAGGTGGTAGACATAGTGAATCTAGTTATTGGATGGGACACTCTACTAATTAGTTAAGGCTGTTCCAATATCTAGTCACCAGCTGGCAGACAAAAGAAATTACTGAGGCTTTCCACTTAAAAACAACCAGATCATCCCACTGTGATGATGCAGAGACTGATGCAGCTGGCTTATTTTTTAAAAAAATAAGATCTATTTATAAAGGCAAAGATCTGTTGTATTTTAGGAATAATAACAATGTGATTCCTTTTCTTCCTCTTTTCTGTCTGATCTTTAATATTAGCAATCAGAATCTTATTCTATAATGGGAAGGAGAGGTTCAGACAATACCATTTCTTTGGGACCTAAATTGTGCTGTGCACCATATTTTAAACTTGGTTTTCAACCTGCACTGAAGGCCTCCTCATTTAACCTCTGATCACCACTGTCTAGTTGCTATATTTTAATTGTTTATGAGTAATTGAGTTAGCTTTTATATTTGTTATGATGCTTTAACATATGTTTGATTAGGTTATGTTACATTTTTCTGGTTTATGGTTGACTATTGGAGCTTTTCTTAATTCATTATTTACAATGTCACTAGACAGGTCTGTCTTGCCCAGCTATGATTTATTCAGCCTCATTCCAAGTGAATTTATGGAAATTATACAATATTCTAGATGAATGGGATCCAGAGGAAAGGGGCATGAATGGATAGGTGAGAACTGAATAAGAGTTAATAAGATGAAAAATTATTGGGCATCCAGAAATAAATGGATATAGTAATTATTTGGTAACTATCTGCTAGAAAAAGTTCAGTTCTGAATGTCTTTTAACCACAAATCTCTTCAAATCATTGAAAAATAGAATTGCAAAAAATAAAATTTATTGTACTTTAATTTAGAGAAAGGTGTATGACAAAGTGAATAAACCTAAGTTGTGGATTATTTTGTTCCAGCTTTAAGTTGAATGTTGGTTGATTAATATAAGAGGAATAATAGAAGTGAAGCATGTGTGAAGATATATAGAATATTTAATGACTGGCTCAACAGTGAGCAGAAATTAGTAAATCTGTGATGTCCCTTTAGTTATAAAATATATTTATGGATAAATCTATATGAAGTTAATGGGTTATTGGTTTGGGATATAATATGTGTGTACCTTTTGTGATGATGCTGTGTTGTTGGCTGAGGAGCAAAATTATTTGCAGTAAATATTGGCTAGATTGCATGATGCAATGAAAAGTATGAATCTAAATATTATTAAATCAAACATTCAATGCTTTATAAATAAATGTAAAAATAACATTCTATTGACACTGGAGGCATATTGGCTGGGGACATGAATATTCAAACATGATGATGTCACATGATTGGGCAGAGAAATGCTTGAAATATTACAAAAATGAAAACTTTCAGCCCCCTACTGATGAAATTCTAGCTTCAGAAAATTCTTGGAAATCAGGAAATCTTATTTTTACAGCTATAACTTAATACTATATATGTTATAAAGATAATATCAAATATAACAACTGTTAATAGAATTCACTGTAGTAAAATGGCTTTCTTACTATTAAAATTGCTTTTAGTACAAAGAAAAATTAAAAAGGGGAAGCAGAATGGTCTTACTGGATTTTTGCAAAATTCTTTGCTAGTTTACCTTGTAAAATTCAGTAGAAATGCCCATAGATGGATTTAAGTAAGAAATGATTTTGTTAAGGTTCTGGTTGTATTTGTGACTTGCATTCTTCTCATAATACAATTAGAATGTTGTGTCTCATCTGTTCTACTGCTAGTTGAAAAACAATTAACTTTTAAAATCTTATGTGGAGGAGCTAGGGACACACATATTTAATTAACTGAAATATATTTCAAATTTAAGTTCCCACCCACTTATGTAACTGAACAACCAAATCACATCTCTTTTTATATAACCTGACATTGCTAGAACCCTTCCCTCATTTTGAAAGAAAAAAAATCAGATATAAAGGGGAAATAGACCAGACTGAGTCTTTTCTAGTTTTTTTATTTACTTATTAAATGGTGCATCAAAATAAAATATAAACATTCAGCAATGTAAAGAATCAAACTGTGAATATGAAAAATAACCTTTTATATTTGTAAGTAGGGGTATTAATTACTTTTTTCCAACCAAAACTAGATGTACTGAGTAACAGCAAAAAAGTCGTAAATGATAAATTACCAATAAGATTTAGTCATGCATCCAGTTAATAATAACAGGCAAACCTACAGTGTTGTATATAATTCAGAATCCAAACATAGCTGAGCTAACCAAATGAAACTGGCAATTACCAGGAAAATAAAGCCATCCCCAAAATAAATTCATGAAATATATTTATATAAGGTTTAATAGTTACTCAGCATAATAAAAAATGGTTTATAAGAAACTAAACTAAAATCCAATGTTGTTCTGATGAAAATCTCTAGCTAAATAACAGATAAACATTCCCACCAAGTGAAGTGAATATTTTGAGTTAGAACACAAACTACAGTGAAACTTATGAATGAATAAAACTGTTCCTTTGCACTGATCCTTATGGCTATGTATTCTATTAAGAAAAGTTATTCGAGAGGAATGTTCTGGTAGGTTTATATTAGGACTACATACGTGGACTGCAAACATCAGGGTGACCATGAGATGGCAGCAAAGTGATACAGAAAAGTCTGATGTACCACTTTGAATGCCAGGATCTTTGTACCTAGTTATGGTCATTCTAGTTTAACATATTTAATTATAGATCAAGTCTGGACAAAATATTTTTCTCTCTAAAATAAAGGATTGCCTTTGAAACAAGACATAACTTAAGTGTGACTTAATGGCCTTGCTTCATTGTAATAATTGACTTCCTTCTAGGGTCCGCAGATTTTATTTAAAATTTTATATCTTCTTAGTGTAACTCCATGAAATTTGTGAGGTGACCAGATTTTATTACTGTTAAAATATTATAAGTAAAACCAGCATGGCACAAATGTTCTCTTGTTATTCATCATGTAAGCAGTTATTCATGGTTTCTAAGATCATCTACCATTTTCACAGGTCACAGACATAAGCAGGAAATTGAACTGGACAGTTGGTCTCACCCATACTAATCATTATTCTATTTTTATAAAATTCAAATTCATTTATATTTTTGTTATAGTTTTCTTCATTCCAAGAACATTTTGTTAACTGAACGTGATTTTCTAAGCAGTTTGTTTTCAGTTAGGATTTTAAAACAGAAAGCTCAAAAGCTCAAATAAATTGATGAAAGATGCTTGTCGTCTAGTAAAAAACCATGGCTTACATCTGGTTGAATTTATCATGGATTTTACTCATAGGTAGGAAGGGTACGCTTAATCACTACTCATGCTTTAAACAAAATATTCATAAATAAACCTAATTTTAGCTTGAATTCACTAGCACACTATAAAACCATCATATGCTAAAATGGTATTGCATGCTTAGTTTCCAGTTTACTAAATAACTTATGCCTGTCTGCTTTGTATTTTTCAGGTTAAATCTGGAATTGTTTGCTGCCAAAGATGTCATGAAGCTTCACGTCAGAGTCTTCAACTTAAAGGAAAACATTGCTTTCTTGGCTCAGGTCCTTGCCAGCACCAGCCATTGTGGATTCCCAGTGGTTTACAAATCTAAACCAGAGCAGTCCAAGGTGTTTCTGGGAACAATTACAAGGTAAGACAACCACTACATTCCTCCTTAGAGTAGCACCTCCCATCAGTGTTTAGAACTTAACACACACTATATTATGAGTAGATGCTTTGCAATTCACAATTGTTTGTTCTTGAAACAACAGTGTATGTATCTTTAATCAATATTGGACACATAGGGTTCTTTGTGTGTTACTGTGCAATATGACATTAGAAACAGAATAAAGTCTTAGGGATTTGAAGACCTTTCAGAAAAAGATGCAGAAACATTTCTGTAGTCAAACTTCTCATAAAACTGAAGTAAAACTGGAAGGAGGGGAAATGAGTAGCCACCTTCCTCTTGTTTTTATGGAAGTCTATTTCCTTTAAGATGAAGCTTATCAACATTCAGACAATAAAGGAAAGACCTAATACTTGGGATGACTTGCTCCAGTATTGCTCCAGGAATTATACTTTAAGATACACTTTAAGGAAGAAAAATGGCAATACTTGTGGATTTTGTTGTAGAGAAGGATCACAAAAAAGTGTTTGTGCTATGGTTGATTTTCATTGTTCACCACTGATTAAAAAAAAAAAGACATATTCCTGATGATGTCATTACACAAATTCCACCATTACCTAGTTGTGTCTGATGAGCCAACGTATCCTCAAATACATAAATTATGATATTTGATGACATATATTTTTATTACCACCTCCTCCCCCAATGCTCATGGTTATCAGGAATTCATATCAAAACTGATCATTTTAGGGCATTTCTACATAAGCAGCTTTATTAGGAGAATCTACTAATCTCACAGTGAAAATGAAGCCTTGAAGAGGGTAGTCAGATGAATTATGGTCATCCAAATAAAACTTCATGTGGGACATCTACTTCTGCAGAGAATCAAACAGCCAAATTGACATGCTTTTCCTTGCCAGAAAATTAGTATTGACATGACTCACCCAATTGATACCTGTTGGCCTGAAAAATATTTAAGGTGTCTTATTATATTACTTTCATGCCCCAAATATCTATCTTTCCTCTGGGAACAAAAAGGAAACTTTACAAAACCTTACAAACTACAGCTCTTCTTCTGTATTTGAAGCCTTGACCAGCTCTAGCCCAGTTCTGATCTGGGGATATTGTAACTGGGAGTAGTGCTGTAATCTTGTCTACTTTAAATCATTTAGAAATGTATTATAACGTCCTGATTCTGCCCGCCTCCACTTGTAGAAATACAACATAGCTATAGATTCACCTTTAAACCAATCAGGGATCTCATGTTTTGCAAAAATATAAAAATAAAAATAAAAATGGAGTATTCGATGTTGGTAGAACAGTGCTGGTACTGTGATTGCTATATGGATGGAAGCTAATTTAAGAACTACTGGTAAGCACTACAACTGCTTGCAGAAGAGTAGGAATGTAAAAGAATTAAACAGTTTTAGGCATTGTTGTTCTTCTTGTTGTTTTGTGTCCCCAGCACCTCCATAGCAGAATGATGTTAAGTAAAATGAAGCATAGATTAAACATAGTAGGATGAAACTCAAGCTAAGTCCCCAGAGGAAAAGAAAATCAGTTTCTCTTCTGAAAATGTATGAAGTGATCACAGCCACATCATGGCTTTTCTTCTTCGGTTTTTTTTTCCTTCACAGCAAAATTGCTTTACATCAAAGCTGCCAAAAATGTCTTCCAGAGCTGCCTTTTACCCACTGGTGTAGGTGGGTCCAGACATTTTAGCCCTTCCCTTTTGCATTTTTTTAATTGGAGGATTTTAAAGAATAAAATCAATTGCTTAAGTTCCTTAAAAATGACCCACTTTTAGACATAGTGCTTATGGTCTATCACGCTCCTCAGGCCAATGGAAGTTGCACATACTTTCTGTACATGCTCAGAGTTGCACAGGTATTTCTTAAGATGTGACAAATCAAATGATCATGCATGGTCTTTTAGGAAGTTGAGGGAGTAGCAGCTTTTGAGGAAATCCTGCATTGCTATGGATGTGTGGGGAATTTGGGCTGCCCCAAAACAGAGCATGAATTGATGTGGACATAAATCTGTGACAGAGGAAAAGTACCCTGCAAAACAGAAAGTAGAAGGGATTGGAATTATACTGATCCACGGTATTGGGGAATACCAGTGTTTTAAACAATTAGATCTTATTACAATTAGATACCTCTTTCATAAGATTAGATACCTCTTTCATATTCCAACTTGAAGGTGATGGATAAAAAGTCAAATATTCATATCATTTGAATATTTTAAACAAATACAAAATTATTCATTAAACTTAGAACTATTTGATTTATATTCAAGTTATCAAAGTTTTATCTACACATTGTACACCATTTTTGAACATATCTACATCATGCATAATATAGAACAATCAATCTATCAATGAAGTTACCTTACTCTTTGTACTGTATGCCAAATTTTATACATTCATATTTTATAAAATCACATTATTACTTCTACATAGACATGGGGTGATGTGAACTTAATTCCCATTGAAATTATTAGACTTAAATCACAGTTAGCCTATTGATATGAATGAGACTAGTTCAGCAAACCTAGTTTGGATCCAACCCAGTATCTGAAGAGGCCAGCTGAGATTTTTAAAATGCTTTGACTTTTGTCTTATTGTTGCATCCATTAAATGTTATTAAGAAGTGTCTGAAAAATCACAGAGCTACACTTCTAATAGTTTGTAAACTATAGAGTCTGCACCAGGTTGAATTTGTTACATTAAATAAGCTTAACCCACTCATTTATTTCCCAGCTGTCTGCTGCAATAAAACAAGAACTGATGCTAATAAATAATTGAGCCAAAATGATTGTCTCATTCTTTCCCTGTTAAATTGTCCATAACATTCTGAATTCTATAAGGGTAGAAAGTGGTAGAGTTCAGATATTTGGTTTTATATTGTATACACCCTATAAAATATATTTTAAAACAACTGGAATAAAAAGCTAAAGGTACTATACATCTCACATGTGAAATAGTAAAGGATTAAAAAGTAGAGACCTAAAGCTATCTAAACTGATATAATTTCTATAGAACATGTAATTTTCTGGGAGAGAGCAGCAGGCTTTTTCATACAGTATCAAGTTATAGTTTTCAGATTTTTTAAAAAAGAAAACCACCATTCTTGGACTGGTTATGTTCACAGTTCATGTGTGAACAGCTTCACTTCTCAGTATTCTCCAGCATGCCTAATATCCCCTCCTACTGATCTTTGGTTTTCCAGTGCGCTTAAATCAGACTACTCTTTTTTAAATGCTTGTTATCTAGCCTTCTTGCATGGCCCTCTCTCTAAAATTTTAAAATTAGTTTTCAGAAGAATAAAGACATATTTATTTTGCCTAGGGGCCTTAACTGAAAAAGGGTGTAAGAGATCCTTAATTTGAATGGATGAATGGGGAGGAAGGGATATTCTTTAACTCCTCCCCAAAGTCATAGGAGAAAAGATAGTAGGATCCCATATTTTCTATCCATTTGTGAAAGTGGCTGAGAACAATTTTGAGAAGACACACTGCAGAAATGGAAGGAATCAAGAAACCCTTTTTCTCTCTTTGCTTCAAATGATCAAGCCTTTTATATAAAGAAAATAATATCTCGTTAGTTAGCAAATATTAAATATCAAAGAATCTGCAGTGGATTGTCAGAAAGGAAAGAGAAGATAGGAACAAAGGATGAAGAATGTTTGTGAGAGTTTATGAAGCCTTGTGCTATGCATCTTAATGAACATATATTTGTATACAGTCTCAACACAGTCTTGGTTTCAGATGTTGGCCTCTTCGAGTTATGGAACAGGGATGGTTAATCTATGATCTAGAGGTTATTTATAGGCTGCCAATAACCCATTTGTACTTTTCCAGCAATATGATCTTGTGCCATTGAGAAACAAGCAGCCATATTTTGGTTACAGATGGGTGTGGTTGCTGGGGTCATTAAAAAAAACAAAGCTGTGCTTCCTGGTGATATCATTGGATGTCACAATGTGAGTTGCCACCTGAACATCTCAATTACAACCTATGAATCCTACAATAGAAGAATAGGGAACATTTTGGTGTCTGAGGGACACATGTTTAACATTTTCAATGACAGATAGCAAATGGGTAGCTACATTGAATCAGTGCACATAGTTTGGTTTGGGGAAAAGTTCTGGGATGATCATAGTTCATTAATTGTGATCTGATCATTTTAGGGTTTATAATATACTTCTGTTCCACAAATATACTAAAATAATATACTGCGTGTTCCCCAAATGAAAATGGCAAAAATGAAGTTACAGTATCAGATTTCAGCAATCAAGATAGTAATGGTAATGTTCTAAGGCAGGGGTGTCAAACTGCTGGCCTGCGGGCCGGTTGTATCATATGGAGGCTGCGCCCACCCCAGCTCCGGCAATGCAAAAAAAGTCACGATACGTCGCGACATGTCACGTAACGTGGCGAGTTTGACACCCGTGTTCTAAGGCTATAGATAGAGGAAGTGAAAATTGCAAATTGTATTTTAATATCGTAAAGCTGCTATTTTTGCATTTTTCTGTGTAATGTCTCGCTTGGGCCTTGCACCTTTCCAGGACATTTGGATGGATTTTTGTTACTCAAGTCTGTTCAGTAGCAATTTATGGAATGAATGATGGCTGCTTATGAACAAAAGTTGCCATATTTTAAATGTCCAGCTGAACAATGAAATAATGTATAACTCACCAGGCAATGCTGTTGGTAGTTTTACCAAGATACAGCCTAGTTTATTTGTTAAAAATGATTAAAACTTCACATATTGACAATAATTTAATTGAAAATGCCTGTAATTCATTTATGGGAGATCTGAAGAGGATATAGAAACTACTGGATCCCCCCAAACAAAGGCTCAGAAAAATACAATGAATTACCACAATTTTCCAATCATTTTCAATGGTCAAAGTGATAGACAATATTCTTGTGTGTAACTGTTGCAGACAAAAAAAGATGTTTCTTGTTTATCTTTAGTTGTTTCATCAGTTGGAGACCACCATGTTTATTTTAATGAAGTTAGAACTATTTGCTGTAATGATTTACTGGTTTATTTCAGGATCAAACAACAGGAACAATGAAAGTCTGACCGAAGTTCCATCTGTTTACATTGTTTATTCAGTGGCTATTTTAGGAATTATAAGGCAGATATGGACATGGCATAAAATACCCTGTAAGCGTGCATGTTAAAGAAAATAAAAGCAAATGTATTTCAGTGAAAAATAGAAATTAAATAGAAGGTTGCAAGGTGAAATCAGTATGTGTATTCAACTGCCAATATGTTATATAATGAAAAAGGGAAATGTGAAAATTATGGATCAGTAACCACAAGCAATGCTTGATACAGGCAGTTTGGTTTCTTTTCCTGTACAAGTCAGGGAGACATTATTCCTATACAGTAAATATGGTCCTAAATTATAATTATAGATTCACAGAGTGGAAGGGGCCATTTAGGCTATCAACTCCAATTTGTTGCTTAGAATAGATAGTCATATTAAAGTATTTCTGAAAAATGACTTTCTAGCACATTCAGGTCACAAGCCACATGATCAGGAATACGGTGGTAACTAGTTTTCTATTGAATAGAGACAGTCTTATACTATGCAACTATATTTATATAGCAAGGCTGTATAGCACTTCAGATTCACAGGAAAAAAGATGATCTAGAGCACACAAGAACAGGGATGTAGCATCTATTTGGAACTCTCTAAAGTAGCTGCAACCAATCCTGATTGCTCTCTGTTGCTATAGCACAGACCTAAGAAATGACATGTGTGATTAATAAGTTGTAGATAGATGCTACATATACATGCCTTCAGACCCTTTGAAAGTGAAGCACTGCATAACTATCTTACAGGTGAACGTCAGTTAAATATACATCAATTGTGGCAGGGCTGCTACTGCAATGTTGCTTACACTCACCATGTATTTTTACTCAGTATACTCACATAGATGGCGAGATTTTTCCTTTTTTATTGTGCCAAGCAAAAACATAGATTGGAAAACAGAGGTCACCAAGAACAAGTGCAGATAGGTACTCAAAATTGCATAATGGCATCAATAAAGATGAAGCTGAAAATCCTGATCATGTGAATTGGAGTCCTCATGCAAGTGTGATGGTATGAGCATGGTGATCTATTCTATCTTTCATGTAATTGCTTATAAATATTGCAGTAAACTTTACTACCACAATTCTGCTGTCTATCCACACATGCAAAGAAGACCTGTTGCAAGGTTTTTAAAATTGGCTTGTTATGCATGTTTAAAGTTTCCTACCTATCCTTGACCTAATTCTTAAGACCTCATTTAATTCCAAAACAAATTATATTTTAGTTGTGAAAAGAGCAGGGAAATAAGCAGATGCTGAAAAAGAACTTACTATTGCCTAAGGAATTATCCAAATTTCCCACTTTATTGTTTTTAGAGTCTCATTTGGTCAGATGATAAATTGTTTCTTTGTGCTGAGAAAACACTGTTTAAACAACATGTTTGACTAATTATTTTATCTTGGGCAAATACACCCCAAGAGCACAGGTACAAGCAGATCCCCGGGTAAGGAAAATGCAGTCATACTAGAACTTCCTAAATCTGTTAGAGTCATTTCAGAAAGATAATATATTTCTATTAGGATCTCTTTTTTTAGATTTATTGAGCTTTCTTCTTTCTCTCACCTGTCTCTCAAACCCCAAAGAAAAAATTAAGTGCTCTATCCAGAGGAGGTAGAACCTTTCTCCAAGCAGGAAAAGGTTCTCTGCAATAAAAAACACATGAAAAATGAGGAAAAAGACTGTGAAGTTTCTTGAAGCTATATAAACAATATTTAATATGAACCTAGAATGAACTTTTACCTGAACTGATGCTAATGCTTAACATTAAAGTCATAACTACATCAACATCTATGTAGTACCAAAATAGCAAAACTTTGTTTGATCACAGTTTGCTTTCCTCGTTTGGAGGAGTCATTCTACCCATACGTACTCTGTTGGCTCAGTTGCAACAGAATATTAAAATTAGGAAAGAGGTACGAGATCAGGACAAGACATATGAGAGAGAGAACTTGATGGTTTAAAAGGTTACCTGCTCGTAGCCATAGTCCTGAAGTAATTCTTCAGTAGACAAATCAGTAAAAAAAAAAATCATCTGTATTAGTGATGACTGAGCAGCTGCATTTAGTAACAATAATGACACTATTGCTGAGAGAAACATTTTCACAATGATCCATGGGAATACTAAAACCAAACTACATTGTTTAGCTAAAACATGCTTTCCCTCCAGTAAAGTGCAGTGTTGCATATTTGAAAGTAAATTGAAGACATTATAGTTTAGAAAATATGACAAAGTTGAAAACTTAAATCTGCATTATCCTTTGAGACAGAAATAACTTATTTATGTCTATATATTTACTGGGTAATTTTTAGTGTTTTTTTTTCATTGACAAAGAGAATAAAAAATTTACTAGGCTAAAATGATATGGGGGCCAATTTGTTTCAGAAGCGTAAAGGTATGCTTTGAATATGTTCTGCTTGAGAAAAAAATAGAGTTGAAATGTAGGTCATAATGCTTGTTACAACATCTAGTGTTGGATAGTCCCATAAAAACTTCTTCCTTCAAAAACAGCTATTGATCTTCACAATGTTCTAAGAAAAAGAGAGATTTTCATTTTAGTAACTCAAGTAGTACAGTAATTTCGCAATTAACTAATGTTAATAAGAGAAAGATTTCTGACTATTCTGAACCTCTTATATAAATAATGAAGATCCTATAAATATTGATGGCATTGTGATTAAACTGATCCAACTGCTTTCTGCATAATAACTCTTCTAAAGAAAAACAGATGAACGAACCAAAACCAAATAAATAATTATGCACGAATGTTTCATTTGTTGAAATGCAATCTCACAACCTTCTCTAATTCTTCTCTGAATTGTTTCAGTTGCTGAGTACAGAAGTACTGGTGAAAAGATTCAGATTTATTATTATTTCTACATATAATTTAATTGCAACAACACCATAGGCAAATCATGAATAGGTTTTGGCCATAAACCTATAATAACACTTACTGTATATATTTTCACATAATAAAAAACAATCTGTAATATTTTTCAACTGCCCTGCTTCAGAAAGCAATGGTGCAGTAGTTGTGATAAGATTGTAAGTGTAGCATTGCTGACTCCTTCATTTAGAAAACTGTTCCATCAAGAAATGTCATGTCTTTGCCATGCATAGAAATTAAACCAGATTAATAGAAATTAATGCCAAGCAAAGGTAGAAAAATATTTTTGAAAACAAGGAACAGTCTGAGGCATTGCATTATTTATACTTTTTCAGGAGAATGGAGATGGAAGGAAGAGGGAGAAAAATTAGATTGGTGATATAAAAACATGTCTTTTTTGTACGTATGATATGACGAAACAATGCTAATTGCTGCTAGAAAGCATATACGATGCATACATTACTAAGCACTTTGTTAAAATAACAGCGGTAACATTCTTGGCCTATGATCAACGATTCTCAGTCTTACACTACAGCCTGGATTTCTACATTTGTTGATGTGCATTTGAACATCTGCCTATAAAACTGATTAAGTTAAAAAGTAATTATTTTTTCCTAGTTCTGAACAGATTTTTCTTAGGTAATATTCTAATTGGAAATAATCTGAGAAATGCAAACACACACACAGGTACCCATGCACAAATTTTATTTTATGTAGGTTTTTTTTAAACTACTCATTGAGAAAAGTGCTTGGGTAAAGATTTTATATAAGATCGTAAGGGTATTTTTAAAAAATTATTTTAAGCATTAAGAGTTCACTTTTTACATGAGCAGCTATGCAGATGCACATTTTTCAGAAAAAGGAAAAATTATGTAGAATGTGAATTAAAATTCTGAAAGGTGAATTAAAAACAGATGTAGCTGAATTGCAATCTGTATGTTTTTGAGGCAAGAGTAGTTTGCTGTCAGGGGTGTGAAAAAAAATTGCATGCATAGAAATATTGATCCTATACCTGTCTTATCGCTTACCGTAAGTACATGGTAGAATTGTCTGAAACTGAATGTTAACTGGACAATTTAAAAACTTTTTTTAAAAAAATGTTGACATGCATTTCCTCTCCAATTCTTTCTTTATACTATGTCCATCCAGGTAAAATAAGAATTAAAAAGTAAATAAGGAATAACAGTATAACAGAATAACAGAGTTAGAAGGGACCTTGGAGGTCTTCTAGTCCAACCCCCTGCTCAAGCAGGAAACCCTATACCATTTCAGACAAATTGTTGTACAATCTCTTCTTAAAAACCTTCAGTGTAGGAGTACCCACAACTTCTGGAGGCAAGTCATTCTACTGATTAATTGCTCTGCCAGGATATTTCTCCTTAATTCTAGGTTGATTCACGATTATTTTTCATCCATTGCTTCTTGCCCTGCCTTCAGGTGAATATCATTATTAAATTTAGATACATTTCTCAGCTGCAGTTTTGCTTCTAAACATATGTAATCATTGTTACTGCTGTTATTTTTATATATTTTTATCACCTACACAATTACTTTATTCAATTTGTATGACCTCTCAGAATTGTATGTGAAGAGAGTAGCTGTACAAATAAAATCATCAATACAAAATATCAACCAGTCAATCAGTCAAATTGATGTCTGGTTTTGAATAGCTACTGAGAGCTGTGGAAGGGATAAAATCTTGGGTGTACTTGAGTGTGGGCAACAGGTCACCAAGATTTTATTCGGAGATTAGAATGAAAATATAATATGAAGTGGAATTAATAACTATGAGATGACTTTTAAGGATTTGTTATTCTTATTGGTAATTAATAACTTTCAGATGTTTTGGATCATTATGTCTGTAATTGGCTATGATAGTTGGGACTGAAGTCTGAGACTGAATCATAAAATATTTGGAGGGCATCTGATTGGCTATGCCTCATTTAAGGAGTTGAAAATGTGATCTACCTGTCTGTTTCCAGATTCCTATGCTATTTCTGCTGAGTATGTGTGAGATTGGAAGCTAACACTACAACATCCTTCCTTGCCTGAAAAAAAAGTAGACTAACTGGCTAGCAGTCTCCTTCTTTCTTCTATTTTTACAATCCACCTGTTTATCTCCTATAAATACAAGTTGAGATATTTGAAAACTCGTTGGGGAAGCAAGGGAGAGTGCGATATAACTGAATGAAAATATGGGCAAATGAAATCCTGGGACTTCCCTTCTAGAAAAAGAAAGCATTGTGAAACTGCCATATATTTGAATGATAGAATGAATCATGAAGAAAGATTGCACTTGAAAAGATTGAATTTGAAAAGAAATGAGGGAATATCATTGGACTATCTACCGGATATTATTGTTAGCATCTGAGTGACCAGTAAATTGATGTGAATTGGACATTTTTATTAGACATACAAACTTTATTGTGCCATAAAGTTTGTTGTGCAGAAAGACTCTTATTTTGTATACATTTTGTAGTTAGTTTGAAACAATTTCTTAAATTTTCTGTCCAATTGTAATGTGTAACAGATAAATGGACTTTTTTTCACAAGGGTTGGTGCAAAAAACATTTCCCAAGCTTATAGATTTTAGCATAAGCAACGGGAAAGTTAGTATCTAATGAAAGAGTTGGAAGTAGTAGTGTGCTGTCCTAATTGGGTACAGGATGTTTGTTTTGTAAAGGCTATACCATGAAATGGAAATGCTAAAACACTTTGCCAGGCTATTTTGTAAAATATACTTTTTTCTAAAGAGATTTCTTCCTTTCTAAATAAATAAAGAACAGAGGAACAATTGCCAGTTCGTTATCTGATCTCTAGAACTTCGTGTTAACACCAAAGTTTAGCGAAACATGCGCAGGATGTTGTTTTAAAAACCTAAAGATATGATAGGAAGAATATATGTAGCATCAAAGAATAAGCTTGTTATATTTCTGAAGGATGACTTCAATGAGTCTAAGTCAAATAATGGACACTCATTTTTCTCTTAAATGTGGCAAGTGTAGTAGTCTTGTAGTTTGTATTTTAAATCTTTCTTTCAATATATGTACATATGTCTTTTTCATTATAGAGATTTTTCCCTCCAAAGTCTGACTCTGTGATTCCCTGCTGGGTTTATTTCATACCAATGCTGAATAATTTTGAATCTAGACAAATTCTTGTGCTAAACCAATGTTCTTTACCATTGTACACAATGGATCATACATTTTAACTCTACAAAAACACCACTATTAGTATAATAAACAACTACTACATTTTAAAAATATTTACTTGCTCAAGTATAATGAAATTATAACCCTCAATTTAATTATAATGTCAAGCTATCAATTTCTTTTTTATTTATCATTCATGTTTGAAACAAGTGAAGTAATGAAGTGAAGTGAAATTGCTCATGTACCCAAGACATCTGTGGGGGAGGGAGGGGCAAGGGAGGGGCAAATGACAAAGAGAACAGTTATATTAAGACCTAACTGAAAGGGACAAAGCTTGAGTAGTGATACAATGCTGTTTTCCTTATTTTGATGAAAGTTCTTTTTTTTTTTCAATATAAAATTTTATTGTTTTTATCATAAAAGAAAAAAATACATCACAGATATTACACAATGTTTTATCCCATCCCCCCACCCCCCGGACTTCCCAAACCAAACCTAGGCTAATATTCAAATACAAGTAAACAAATATTAATATCTCTAACTCCAAACTCTAAACTTAAACAATCCATCTCCTCCGT